>NW_026057585.1:93997254-94001796 GCF_023721935.1 Panthera uncia
GGGGCCGTGAGCACCAACCCCACAGCTGCTGGGTCTCCTTCCTTCGCCTGCAGGTTCCAGCTCCCACTCGCATGCTGACTATGTGCCTGCCACTGGGCCTCAGCCCACCAAATTCTCCCGCCAAGCCTGTGGGAGCGGTGCTGGCGTGCTCCCCTTTGGCACAGGCAGAGCCAGAGGCCGGGACAGGTGAGCTGGCTCGTTCAAGGTCATAGAGCTGACTCAGGTCACACAGCTGGGTCCCAACTCCGAAGTCTGTCTGACTGCAAAGCTCGTGGTCTTGACTGCTGGACTAGGCTCCCAGCCTTAAATGCCATGCTGTGCATATTTCTTGAGCTAAATGCCAGATCAAAGAGCCTGACAAACAAGCACAGAGAAGGAATTGTGCCTTTCTTTGAACTTTGGTGAAAAATGTCTAGGTCCCCCATCCTTGGCTCTTGAAGCGAGCTTCATTCCTCCCCAAGGCCTGGCTCCTAAAGGCATGTATCCAGAAGAGGACAGTGACCACCGGGTGGCATGGCCTGTTTCCCTCTCCCCCCACCCTGTGTGACTCTCCCCTCACACCCCTCCTCCCTCTTCACCACCCCCCAGGAAAAAAAAAATTACCAGGGGCACCTGGGTGGCTCAGTGGGTTGAGCATCCGACTTCAGTTCAGTTCATGATCTCATAGTTCGTGGGTTCGAGCCCCACATCAGGCTCTGTGCTGATGGCTCGGAGCCCGGAGCCTGCTTCCGATTCTGTGTCTCCCTCTCTCTCTCTGCCCCTCCCCCGCTCATGCTCTGTCTCTTTCTCTCTCTCAAAAATAAATAAACATTAAAAAAAAAATTACCAAAACCTGAAAGGCAAAAATAGAGGAGAGGGTGTGATATGGGTTACACCCACCAACGCACGACACAGCCCATCCAAGCAGCGAGCACAAAGCTCATTGCAAACTGGGAGGAACCAGCTTGACTGAGGAGGCCTTGCCCCTGCAGGGGACAGCCCAGCTCTTGCTTTCTTTCCCACCTGAGTCTGAGTCAGCAGCCAAACACCTGCCTCCCAGCTTCCTTCTCCGCCCATTACCATTATGCACAGGGTGGATAGAAGCTGCCTGAGACACTGGTCAGAGAGCAGACCTGGTTCCCCCCCACCAAAGACTGGGGGAAGAAAAAACATTTCTAGCCCCATTTCATACACAAACTGAGGCCCAGAAGAAGGTGTCTGGAATCCACGACATTGACTGCTAGGCCACTGGCTGCCATGACCTGGAAGCCGAACGGGAAACATGCTTTGGCTGGAACATTCCGCTCAGCCAGTCTCAGACATCGACTCAGGGGTTAAATGCATTGAAATGTGTAAGGCACGGAGGCCCCCGCAGATGTAAACAATTATGCAGAGACGAGAAGTGGGCGACCAGGCCCGGCCAACGGCTCTCCTAAACGTCGCCACCACAAGAGCATAGAGGGCCAGAAATCCCAGCATCTTCAGATCCCTACCGCAAACAGATCCGGGCATTCAGAAGAATTTAAACCAAGCCCAGGGGCGCCTGGGTGGCTGAGTCGGTTAAGTGCCGGACTTCGGCTCAGGTCATGATCTCACGGTTCTTGGGTTCAAGAGCCCCCTGTGTCGGGCTCTGTGCTGACAGTTGGGAGGCTGGAACCTGCTTCGGATTCTGTGTCTCCCTCCCTCCCTCCCTCCCTCCCTCCCTCTCTCTCTCTCTCTCTGCCCCTCCCTTGCTCGTGCTCTCTCTCTCAAAAATAAACTTTAAAAAAAAAAAAAAAATTTAAACCAACTCCAGACTGTGGCCCGAAGACGGCAAGCCTAGAGGACTCCCTGTCTAAACGTGGCTCCAGAAGGCGAACGAACATGGGCGTTTCCTGCTATGGCATGACCTCTGCGTCCCTCCACGTCCTCGCCCACAAAATGTTGGCCACGAAGGTTAGGAGGTGCTCGATCAAATCCTGGCTCTGCCCTTTTAGAAGCTGTTTGACCTGCAGGTCACTTCTCTGTCCTCATGTGGGGAACGGAGATAATGACAGTGTCCATCGCCTAGGGCTGCCGTGACGTTCTAGGAGTAATGGATCGAACGTCGCAGGAAGGTGCCCGGCACCCCGCAAGCCCTCAGCAACGCTGGCAGGCCGCTCTGATGCCATCACAGAGGACGGCTGGCCCCGTGGGGTGGGGGTTAAAGGAAGAAGCCAACTTGGGCCCCGGCCGCCCGGGCCCTCGAGGCCCATCCCTTGGTGGGAGGTGCTGGAGGCCACGGAAGCTTGGAGCACAGCAGGGCCGCACCGTGTAACTCATTCCCGATTATCCTCCAGCCCAACCGAGCAGCTGCTCCAGGAAGAAATAAAATAGGCTTCGCATACTTTAAATGTTTCACTTATGAAAACTGGGAGGGCGGCCTTTCTAAACCGTTTAGCAATAAAGTCGGTAACGAGCACTGTTTGAGGCTCTCACGCTGGAGCCCCTGGAGCCCGGGGTCGAGGAGGGCGGGCCGGCTGGCCGCCAGAGTGGAGCCCGCTGGGGCTTCCAGAAGGCGCCATCTGGGATTTTTCAGAGGGGCACTGGGATCACATCCTGGTGTCCTAATGTGAAATCGGATCCTCCCTCTGGAAGCCAAGTCCCCCCCCCCCCCTCCCCCAGCAAGCACAAGCTTTAGGGGCAGAGGGGAGGGCCCTTCCGGCCTGGGATGGTTTCCCACACTCCAAGGGCGCCGGGGTCTCCAGCCAATCGAGTTAATTGAAAAATTACCTTGGGCTGAGAAAGAGCAGGCCTACGCCACAGGGGGCTGGTTCACAGGAGGCCCTACTCGGACCTCAACAACCTGCAGCTCGAAGGCCAGGCGCCGTGCTCAGCACCCCAAGGACAGGGGGAGCTCTGCACGCCGGGCGCACGTCCCGTGCAACCTCCCAGCAACCCCAGAGGGTGGGAGGATGCCCGCTTTACAGGTGACGAAGGGCCTGCCCCAGGGCCCACACCTCAAAGCCATGGGCCCTGGTCACTGCATTGCCTGGCTCCCCCTGCAATACGTCTTCCCAGGATTCCATTCTTTGACGTGCCATGGGGACACCCCCCCTCCCCCCAGTCCTGACAAACATAACTCCAAAGCAAGCACAGAATGGACACCGGCTAGCGAGGCCAGATGGAGGCCTTCTGCCTAGCCCGGAACAAAATGGCGTCTTCACACGAAGAAGGCTATGTGCTTTGGCCTGACACTGCTAAGCTGGATACGGCACTTTTAACTTCTTCCAAGTGCTCTCACTTCTGTTATGTGTCTCATCCTAATCCCCTGGGAAGATGACGGTGGTAGGTTTTATCGTGCTTCGCAAGGGCAGTCAGCCCAAGGCCCAAGGATTAGCCCCTCGGCCCAAGGATGAGCTCCTCAACCAGTTCACCCAGGGAGCCTGGGGTGCGGGAGGCCTGGGCCCGGCTCCTGCCTCCCTTAGACCCTCCCCAGCCCCCTCCCTCCCTCCCTACCCGTGCGGACTCCTGGGTGCAACCTTGCCTCTCTGGGCTGCTGCATGCACTCCTGTCCTCCCAGCCGCCCCCCAAAGCCTCGCCGCTTGAAGGGCTGGGGGTACCCACAATCCCAGAGTGGTCCGTCCTGTCTCCAGCGGCCTTCGCGGTAATGGATTCCTGCACTTCACAATGGGGCACCAACCGGGGCCCCCACAACCGTGTCCTTCCTCCCATCAGGCTACAACCTCCACGACGAAAACTGAACAAAACGGATTAGAAAAACACCCTTGATTTCGCTGGGGGAGTCTGAGCAGTGTGGTCTATGCACCAAACATATAATCAAGACAGAAAAATGTGGGGTATTTGGGGGGGGAGGGCAACCTCAAGTCCCTAATGAGTTACTGCCATGCCTGTGAACAGAACTTCTTCCCCCACAGGAAAACTCGACCCTAACACAGGACCTGCCTGTCTGCCTTTTGGTTCTGACAGATACTTCCTGGGCACCTCGACCGACAGGCAGCGTGGTCTACGTGGCTAGGAACGTAGCCTCACAGTGGCGAGGCAGTCTGGGTCTGGGTCCCAGCTACTCCTTAACCTCCCTGTGCCTCAGTTCCCACATCTGTCAAATGGGGCAATCACAGTCCCTATCTTATAGGGTGGCTCTGGGAATTAAAAGAGTGGCTGTCCCTGTACAGGGACTATACACAGAGGGACGGGACGCGGCACAGGCCAGACGGCAACGTTCCTGCCAGTGCTTTTTGCTGCCTCCCCCTTCTGGGGGCCACTGCTTTCCGGTTCGGAGACCAGCCCCCACCTGGCCGCCTGGTCTGGGTCCCCGGGGGGCTTCTCCTGAAGCCCCGGATCCAGCAGCAGAACATTCTCTGCTGAGAGGTCTCCAGAGCGGGGCTCCCAGCTGCCCAGCTGAGTGGCCCACGTGATCCTAATCCAGAGGCCTGGGCACAAGAAGCCCCCTCTTGTTTGCTGCCCACCACCCTCACTCTGTCCAGTTCATGAACTGAAAAGGAAAGAGATGCAACTCGAACTCCTGCTTTGAGCTGCCACCAGCTTGTCACCAAACGTCCCCCCCCCCCCCCCCCCCCCCCC
>NW_026057585.1:94001896-94020657 GCF_023721935.1 Panthera uncia
CCCCCCCCCCCCCCCCTTCCCTTTACTAAACACGAAGGAAAAAGAGGGCCCCCCCACCCCCCCTTTTTGCCCCCCCCCCCCTCTCCCCCCACCCCCCCCCCCCCCCCCCCCCCGTCTGCCTGGCCCACTCCACCAACGTCTCGCAAAGGTCAAACGCTGATTCCATTCCGCACGCTGTCTCTCGGGAGAGCAGAGGAGAAAACTATTCGAAAAATGTAAATTGAAAAAAAAAACCCATGGCTCTCCACCCCCCACCTCCCCCATACGCTCGCACACGCGCTCACACACGCATACACGGCACATACCCGCTTCGACGGAACACGTGACCGAGTCCCAGCACCCCTTAAAAGGAGCAGGAGGCCCAAGAGACGATGCAGAATTTTCCCCAATGGTGACCGACCCCCAGGCTGCTTTCCTGGAAGGAACACAAACGATCCTGCCAACACAGACAAGGAAATCTCGTATAGAACAACATCCTTCCAACTCTTTCTGGAGCACCTCCTGGCAGGAGTCACGTGTTATATACCTCAGCACCTAGCAGAGCCCTGACTCATGATCTAAGCCCAAGAAGTGCCCCCGGAGCTGAAGCCGGCCCAGGGCACGGGCCCAGGGCAAGGGATGCCTTAGATCAGGCCACCCTCTCCCCCATTCCCCGGCACAGGACCACGCTCTCTTGCCTAGAGGGGCTTTTGAGACCACACACGCTTCTCCTTGAAGTCTCTCTCTTCCATACCCTTCCCTCCCCTGCCCACCCACCCCCCCCCACCTCCCCCACCCCAGGGGAGAAAATGACACCAACTGGAAAATAGCAGGTCTGTTGCTGCAGAATCAGTGCGCAGCTTGAAGAAAGGAACAAATGCAAGTTACAGCAGAGACCCCGGAGGTGAACGGCCTGGAGTAGGCCAGAGGCTTTCTGTCGGTCTCTATGTTTTCTCGAAGTCAGCCTCCCCTTGCCCTACTCTCTTGAACTGAACTTTTCTATGTCTTTTCTCTTCCTTCTTCCCATCCGCCAACACCAATCCTGGGATGTCCCAGGCCTTAGGTTGGGACCCCTTTTCCGACACATCCGAAATGGTATGATCCCTCGTGGCTGCTTGAGGAGGGAGAGGAGATACGTGTCCCCGGGGTATACAGAATTGGTGGAGCGGGGGACCCAAAACGAAACAAAAAACATACATCTGCAGTTTGCTGATGCTCAAAGCGCTGCTTCCCATGCTTGGCCAAAGCAGCAGAAAGTAGGCCGAATAAAGAAGTAAGTGTCGTAACAATTACAATGCAGGTGTTTGCACTGTAATTCAACTTGTAATAAGAAAAAGCTCTGTGTCCTGTGGGCGTGCTGCCATGTTCCCCCCTGGAACTGCAGGCTGGTCACCAGCCAGGCCAGCGAGGTCACTCCTTTGGGGGTGGATGGCACATAGCTGCAGACATTCCAGGAATCAAAACCAAACACAAACAAAAAAATCCAACGCGAGCTCTGGTTATTCTTCAGCCACAAGGCCCTGGACAATGAACCTCCAACCCAGGAGGCCCAGGGACAAAGGGACAGCACCCCTCTGGTTCTCCCGCAGGTGAATGGTCAGCGTGGCATCCGGCAAGGGCCACGGGCAGGGCCAAAGAACGTTCAGCTAAGATTCTTTCAGTAATCATGAAAATTAACCCGGGATAACCTCACTGCCCAGGAAATTGTTCCCGCCCCTGATCTCCAGAGAAAGCTATAAATCTCCTTCCAAATTAGCATTTTCTCTGGGTGCACACCTGCAAAAAACTAATTTGGGGGAAGCTGAGCGGGGGGGAGGGGTGGGGTGGACCAGAGCCCCATCCCGGCTGGCCTGGCCGACAGGCAGCTGACTCCAACATTTCCAGGCACAAATTCAATCCCCTTTTTCAACTGGTCCGCAAGTAACATATCGCTTCTCTCCTCCACCTCTGTCTTCCTCTCTCTGTAATCTCTTGGCTACATGTAAATGTTCACAGGACCCTCTTGCCAAGGGGCAAGTGCTGTTTATCTGGCCACAGATGCTGCTTAATCGACCGCAAAAGGAGTGTGTGAACTTGTCACTGGATGTTTCGGTTCCTTTTGACCTAGGAGCTGTCAGCACGGGGGTGGGTGGTACAGGGTGGGCTGCAGAAAAGGGGAATGGCAGCCGAACTCCACAGCCCCGGCCTGGCTCAGGCTACTGTGCCGTCCCCGCCTGTCCTCACAGCATCCGGTGGGGTTTCTAGCTGCCCCTCTCCCAGCCTTGCTCCCAGTGGGCGCCACTGAAGTCTTCGGGTTCCTGAGTCCTCTTGAAACAAACATCAGGAGAGCCGGGAACACACAGCTCAGCATGGGGAACATTCTCCTGCTGGACGAGCGGCAGCTCTCATCTATTGTCAAAAAGGGCTCCCGGTGGGGAGTGAGCGATGTGAGGCTGGTCGAGCCGGGCGGATCAAGGCAAGATGCCCTGTCCTCCCCCTGCCCCTCCAGCACAATCTGCTCTGGCCTGACCGGGAAGAAAGACATCTGGGGAAACGAAGCTAGTGCGGTAGGGTGTACGGGGTCCTGTACCACGGAGCTAACTAACTTTGTATTGTTTTCTACTTCTTCTTACTCTCCTGCCATCTGCACAGAGTCATGTGGTTGCATCAGAGGGCCTATCAGGTCCAGGAAATAGATTTAGTGTATTAGATCTTCACGTGGCAGGACATGGGACAACAGATGGATGCTGCAATGAGATCGACTTGGGGCTCCATAAAAGGGTGAGCGAATGATTAAAACTGATCAAAAAATTGTAGGGGCTGCCTGGAAGGGAGTTTCCAGTCCCGAAAGGCAGTCAAGAGCAGGAGGAACACACTGCACTGGACGTTCTGAGGCAATTTGTCGTCCTTGCCCCCAATTCTCTACGTTAACTACTTTCCCACAATCTGGAAGGAAGCAACTCCATAGGCCAGGTACCCTACCCCCCCCCCACGATACTTGCAGCTGATTGGGCCGAAGAGTCACCTGACCCAGGGTGTGCCCAACTATTGGTTAGGCAGGGGCCAATGAGATTCTCTGTCGCCAGGGCATTGAAGAGACCCAGGCTACAGCAGAGGATTAAGCCGGGGAAGGCAGCTAGGGGGAGCCCTTGGGTGGGAAGAGGAAGGGGGCGGGACGCAGAGGGGGGCACTGCCGCAGGCTCCCAGCGTTCATGTCCGGACCCCACGCGGCCAGCCTTGGACTTCTTGGGGTTGCCTGTCGTGTCCTTACAACAAGCCCAGCTTTGGCTAGAGTCCCGTGGGGTAGGCACCTCCTCACACCTGGAGCACTGGGGGGCTTCCTGGCGGGACCCGCGGTGGCGGGAGCAGAAGGCTCCCCGCAGGATGCGGAGCTGGGCGAAGGCTCAGCGACCGTCCTGGGAATCTGGCACCCCTGAGGCTGCACAGGGGAATCAAGCCCCAGGCCTTCCCCAAGGCCGACTCACATTCCCTCTGACTACAGGCTTCACGCACGGCCTGTGCTCCCCATGGACCTCCCATCATCACCGCTCAGCCACAGCGCCCTGACTCTAACCATATGCCACAAACAACCAGGCTAAAGGGTCAGTCATTGCCCACACTCTCAAAGTCCCAACAGGCTCACGAACACACACCCGATCCTTTGGGAAGATGCTTCTGGTACCACCAACGCCAACCCCGTGCTTAATAAACACCTGCAACGCATTTGAGATGGCTTACGAATAAGGCAGCTGCTTTCCTTATCAAGTACCTGCTGTATACCGGGCTCTGCAGGGTGGCTTCTGCCATTTCCACGACAGGATGCGGAACCTGGGTCTCAGGAAGCCCTGACAATCTGCTGCCAGGACCCGCCAGGCAGGACCTCACTCTGCTCCCAAGGACTTTATCTCCCGCTGATCACTGACCTTAGGTTTGTGCAGTGTGGGCATCTCTCCCGTGAGCCTTGTATCTCTCCAGCACCCGTTTTGGTATAAAACTGATACAAACGATGTTTACTGAGCACCTACTATGTGTCAAGGACCATGCGAAACACCATGCATTAAGTCATCCCGGTGAATCTCCGCAAAACCTCTACCAGGGAGGGACAGCACCCCGAGTTGGTAGTTCCCCCAATTTACACATGAAGAAACTGAAGGACTGAGAAGCTTGCTCAAGGTCCCCACTGTTGAAACCATCTGCACACAGGCGGTCTGGCTTTATGGCCCCAGGCACTTGGTACACGCCTCCAGGGTCCCCACATTCAGAGCCCCGGGTCCAGGTACTTGTCTTCGTGGGGGGACTCACCCTCCCCCAAAGGGCAGATACCAAAGGAAATGTGGAGCCAGCACCTACACCCTAAACAATGCCAGGCACAGAGGCAAGCTAACCATCCCTTTTTCTAAATTCTTACCTTCCTGGGCTGCCCACTCCCTGCCTTGCTGTGAGAAGGCAGCATCTGCCTGCGGGGTACGGATTCAGGTCATCTCTGAGGGGAATCAATCCGTGCTTTCCAGGGAGATGGCCAAGCTCCACATGCGGCCTGGAAAATCTGACTCCCAATGGGGAGGTTGAGAGAAGCCAGATGCTATCTGGAGTGCCCAAAGCACCAGCTGTTGTCACTGCCCTCAGTGCGCTCAGCAGCATCAGGGATGTGGCAGGAGGCCGGCAATGGGAACATCACATCACGCATTTATGCAGGCACACTGGGGTGGGTGGGTGTGTGTGCTCAGATCAACCCCACCCCACCCCCATGCTCAGGAAGCCAACAGATGCTCGGGTCCTTGTAAAAGCCCACCTGGGACAGGGGTGACAAAAGAGGTATAAACAGAGGGATGGAAGGGAGAAGCAGGCAGAGTCATAATTACCTATGACCAGGAGACTGAGAAGGAAGCTGAGAGGTGGCAACTCTCTAGCTGGTCCTTAGAGAGAAGGAGGAAAAACAAGAGAAAGAATGACTTCTTAACAGAAGAGAGAACTGAGCTCCTCCACAGAGGTGCACAACAGGGCCTGGCCCATGGTAGCTGCTCAAGAAAACCTGCAAAATCCTTAAGTGACAGGGTCCACATCTAAGGCCTTCCTTTCAACCCCATGGCACCTAGCGAGGGACACACACACACATATCTGCTGAAGGAACTCCTCTCATGCTCTGCAGGGTCACCTCCCGCATTTGCCAGGGATGAACATTCTCCTTGACTTGCCTTTGGCTAACGCCCTCCTTTCAGCTTGTGCATTTCACTGGGGGCTCACAACCCCTACCCCAACTGATTCCAGAGAAGGGTGCACATCTGGGCTTGGCCAGTCAATGCATTCTAGGCCACTGGACCAGGTGAATGGTTTAGAGCTGTCACGTCATTAAAGCTAAACCAATGACAATCAGCCCTGGGATTTCCGGAAATACTGGGAGTGAAGGGCTTTCTGCACTGACTGGAAGCCTAGAAAGGTAAATGTTGCTTAGACTTGTTAGGGGTCATTTTGCCACCAGAAAGGATAAAGCCCCAACAGATGAAAGGAGAGTTGGGAGATGACATCATTTGAGCCCCTGGATGCAGCTACGCCTGAAGCCGGGCTTACCTCTGACCATCTCAGTTACGGGGCGCTGTTGCTTTTCCTTTCAGTGAGTCCGTTCCAGTGGTGTTTCTATCATCTGCAACTCAACTAGCCCTGCAACTACATGACTCTCCGGGCAGGTGGTAGGAAAGCAAGAGGAAGTACAAACAATACAATACAAAGTTAGTTTTTTCAGGAAGTTTTTGAGCAGTAAGCAAGGGCCTCTCCGAGCCGCAGATGCCGCTCTGAATGATGGTGAGCACGCCTCCCGGCCTCACAGGGTGCATGGGAAAGTCGCTGGACCCTCTTGCAGACTCTGTTATCTTTCACGTGTTGTGGTCAAGAGCAGCAGGGAAACCCACAGCCCTGGGAGAGAACCCTCTGTCGGGACGCCTGCGCAGAGCTCACCCACACCTGAGCCTTGGGCTGGAGTATACAGAGCTGGCCCACGATCCTCCTAGTTTACTAGGGGCCAGCCCAGCCCCGGGAGGCAGCCACGGCGAGCTCTGCAGCAGGGGTGGGGCCCCTGGACAGGAGGGGCGTGCCGGGCCTCTCAAGGGATAAAGTCCCTCCGTCACCGCTCACTTCAGACTCTGCCACGCCACTGCTGAGGATGGGCGCAAGTGACCCCACGATGTACATGGCAGCGGGGACAGGAGAGTAATGGCTACTGCCAGCCGGACTCCAGCTGGACCTCGGGTTGAATCCTTTTCTCTGCCTCCCGGCTCTGTGGCCTGGGACAAGCTTCTTTACTTCCCTGTGCCCCAGTTATTTCGTCTGCAAAATGGGGTGACTCACGCACCTCACTGATTTGGGCTGTTTGGTGTAGGCGACCCTGCAAAGCAGGAGTCCCCGGAGGGGGCTCCCCTGCATGGTTTTCGCCCGCGTGTTCCCAAGGGACGGCACACCTTGCGGGGAGCGTCCCCGGGTGGCGCGGGGGAGGGGGGAGAAGCACGAGTCCCTCTAAGCGCTGCTCAGAACACTGGTTCATCTGCCTGGAGAACCGTGAGTCTCTGAAAAAGGACCCGGTGAACAGGATCAGCGAGTCAGCCCGGGAAGCAGGAAGGCGCAGCTGGCTCAGGGACAGCAAGAGGGCGGGGCTCTGGCCTAGAGGACGGCAGGGCCGGCTGCAGACGGAAGGCCCGATCACCCTGGGAGAGGAGGTCGCACGGGGACACACGGCCTTTTGGGGGAAGTCCCTGATGCCTACTCCAGGAGCCTGGCGTGAAGAGAGGTAAGAGGAGCTGCAGGCCACCTCGAAACACCCCAGCGGGCGCCCAAACACACAACCAAATGTCTTCTAACCAGGTCCCGGCCAGCTCAGGTGCCCACTTAACTAGAGCTCTGGCTTACGTCTGAGGACAAAGAAGCAACGGCAAGACTCGGTGATGCACGCAATGGATTCTGACTTTCTTGAACCCAGACAGGGAAAGTTGTGGGGCCAAGTACAACAAGCCGTCCCAGGCGCGCAGGCTCTGAGTTAGAACCGGAAAGTCTGCAGAAGCCCAATGCCAAAAAAGGAGTCGCCCGGGCTCCACTGGCCCTGCGACCAAGGTGGGGAAGCAGAAAGGCATTTTAGGAAATGTTCAACGGCACCAAAAACAGAGGAAGAATTTTCGGTGTCTCATCCTCTGAAAATATCCTTGACTTCAGGCCAGCGGGGAGGACTGTGTTTTGGGCAGTTTTGTGTTTTATCTACAATTGTATCCCTGTTACTTAAGGGTTCTGATCCAGGCAGGTGCACCCCAAGTATTCACAGGATAAATGAAGAAAAGAAAAGAACTTCAGGGGCTCTACAGGTTCAATGATTCTTTTTTTTTTTTTCTTTTTTAATGTTTATTTTTAAGACAGAGAAAGTGTGAACAGGAGACAGGCAGAGAGGGAGACACAGAATCCGAAGCAGGCTCCAGGCTCTGAGCTGTCAGCACAGCGCCCAACGTGGGGCTCCAACTCACGAACCACGAGATCATGACCTGAGCCGAAGTCGGACGCTCAACCGACTGAGCCACCCAGGCCCCCCCCCCCCCCACAATGATTCTGGAGACTGAAACACAAACTGTCCACTTGTTTACAGGGTGACCAGATGACACAAAGGATGAGGGCAAGCGTAAAAGCAAATGAACTCGTGAGCTTACATCTCAGACGGAGGCTGAGAACGAAATCCAGTGCAGGGGTGTGGGGGGGGGGAGGGGGGGTGCCCACAAGGCACAACCCAAGTCACCGTCTCCACCCGTCCCATTCCTGCCGATAGCTTTCAGCCGGCTCCAGAAAAGAGGGACGTGTTTACCGACCCCTCAAAAGCCTGACGATTACTGGTGAGGCCGCAGGTGCTCTCCAGGTGTGCCCGACCTGCTGGGTGAGGCTCAGCCAAAGGTGTGTCAATGTCAGCAGGATTAGATTTCCCCCAAGGTCCTTCCAGCGCAAATATTCACGCGCACGTGTTTCCCCCCACTGGGAGCATTTCCTGGAGCCCTGCTCTGTGCTCCAGGTGCACAGAGGGAGACAGAGGTGCAGGTGCCCTATGGCCCTGCCCCGTTGGCGAGGACAGTTCAGAGAGCCCAGGGTGACACTCGAGAAATGCTCATGCAGGACCTGCCACGGCTACCCTGTGCTCCAATGACACACGCCCATGGCAATGCAAGGACAAAGCACAGAGCAGGTGGAATGAACAAGACAGGCTTTTGCAGAAGGGTCGGGGGCCCGGGACGAGGCGGAAAACTCGGAAGTCAGCGTGGGGTGGAACGGTAACAGAAGTAAGAAGGCGAGGGGTGGGAGTGAGCCAGCTGGCTCGTGGGACAGTGAGGAGGCTCTGAGCTCCTCGACAGGAGTCAAAAGAGAGGCTGCCAGACGTCCGTGGGTCCCAGCCCCAAATCCAGGCCAGAGCGGGTACTCAACACCCGCCAGGCGGGTGAACCAGGAGCCTTGGCAGATCTGGGGAGAGCTAGAGGGAGGCCATCCTTCTGGTTCAAGTTAAAGGTTCTAGACAGAACCCTTCCCCTCCAGACTGTAAGCCCCAGGAGGGTAGAGCTGGCTTGGCTCAGCTTGTCAACACGAGGCACCCAGTCAGAGGAGTATGCATCCAGTGAGTAATTAAGCAAAAAAAAGCGGGCAGATCTGACTTAGTAAAGGTGCTCGGCTGGAATCATCCTGACCCTCAGCTGTGGCCCAGAGACGTGAATGAGCTGGGAGAGAACAGCACCAAAAGGCGAGCGAAGGTAGAGGGGTCAGAGGCCAGGCAGGGGACACCTTAGCTGCGGAGAGTGCAAGGGTGGGGTGGGGGGGGATCGCTCGTCCGATACAGCAGCAGCAGGTAAGTACGGCTGGCACAGCTAAGTGTTAAGAAGCCACTGGGGGTACAGAGAGGGTGCCCGACGGTCCTGTTTCGCCAGGGGACCGAGGGGTGTCCCAGGGCGTGGGACGCTCAATGCTGAGACCGGGAGAGTTCTGGCAGTCCAGGATGAGCTGGTCACCTGAGGCACAGGTCTGCCCGCACCGGCACCAAAGAGGGAAAAGACTGCCGGTGGGGCCAACCCCATTTGTCAGGGGTTCAGACACTCCAAAGCTGTTGCATATCGTGGGCTCAGGCAAACCACAGGCGTGGGAGCCAAGCCAGGCTGACGCTATGACTCTCGTTTCCTGGAACGGGGAAACTGAGGCTCGGACGTGAGTGACCACGGTGGGCAAGTCACGGGGCCAGTGTGACGTTCTGGCCTCCGGCTTCCTCGCTTTCCCTGCACATCGGGAAGACGTGAAATACACAAGCGCTGTCTGTCGAGCACGGCCGTGCGCTGTGCCGCTTTCCTCTGGGCCAATGGACGCGAGGGGGGGGGGGGCGTGCACCAGAGCCCTCATCCCCAAGAGGGGCTCTAGGGGCCCCAGGGAAACGGGCCCATCTGGCCCTCTGCTCTTCCGAGATTCTGACCCAGGGTGAACGGCGGCCACCACCTGGGACGTGGGGAGACGGGGTGGGGATTGGGGTGCTGTGTTCTGCTTGCCTCACCTATGACATCCCCGTTATGGCCACCCTTCGGGTAAGGCCAGGATCCCCAAAGGCCCTTGTGAAAGGCAATGCATCATCTAGCCACACAGCCTGTAGTCCCCAGGTGTGGAAGGGTCTCAACGGCTCTGGGCAGACGGGGAGAGAACAGGCCGGAGTACAGGGGAGGTAGAAGGGGCAGGGAGAGGGAGAAGACGGGAGAGGGGATTTGGCGGATTTAAGCAGAAGGAGCTTCCCAGAGCCGTGCTGCTCAGTGATTGGTCCCATGCCGTATCTGCATCAGCATCACCTCAGGGGGATTATTAAGACCCAGATTGCTGGGCCCACCCCGTTTCTGATTCTGCAGGTCTGAGGGGCGGGGGGGGGGGGGGGGGGGGGCAGAGACTTTGCACCTGTAACAGGTTCTCAGGTGAGGCTGATGTTGCTGGTCTTGGCACCCCATCTTGGGAACCACCGGCCTGGAGCATGTGGTTATGAGGGATGGGGGGAGGGGGAAGAAGCACAGGGGTGCTGATGGGTCACCAGGGGCTGGGAAGAGCCACGCAAGTAAAAATGAAGGTGCTGGGAGGCCTTGGTCCTCCCACTTCGGAGAGGGTCAGGATCACAACGCAGAGGAGGGAACTTGCTTGAAATGCAGATCTGTGGGCTCCTCCCTCCCTGGATATTTTTGACTGTCCAGGTCTGCGAGGGGGCCCAGGAACTTAACAACCACAATAGGCTCTGAGTGATTCTGATGCAGGCAGTCTGGGCCACAGGGAGGGGCGTGGGAGCGTCAGAGCGGCACCGTGGAAAAATACATTTCTCAGGCTTTGCGAGCTTCGATGAGCCCCAGAAACATCTGTAGTCCCATGCCCTGACTCGGGGCCACCCAATCCAGTAGGCACTAGCCGCACGGAGCCTTTTGCAATTAAATAAAAAGTGGGGACACCTGGGGGGGGGGGCTCAGTTGGTTAAGCGCCTGACTCTTGATTTCGGCTCAGGTCATGATCTCGTGGTGCGTGAGATCGAGCCTCACATCGGGCTCTGCACTGACAGTGCGGAGCCTGCTTGGGATTCTGTCCCCAGCCCCCCTTAAAAGAAATATTTGAAAAAAACTGAAATTCGGTTCACTGGTCACCCTAGCTACATTTTAAACCCAGTGGCTACCATATGGGACTGTACAGGTCTAGAACATTTCCACCTTTGCACAAAGTTCTGTCAGAGAGCTCTGGCCTGGAGCGATCACAACGTGTCTGCCTCTCTTTCCCTTTCTATAAAAAGGGGTTTCTCCACCATCTTTCTCAGGGTGTAAGAGAGAGGGGAGGCTCCACCCAGAGCGACGTTTCTTCCCCACACTTAAAGAGCCCGTGCACCTGCTGGTGGGAGGAGGTGGTCCAGTTTGGCCCCCATGTCTGCCCCAGAACCCAAGAGGATGGTTCTTTTTCCTTCTGGTTGGCTGCTAGACTCCCCACCGTGATGAGTAGTCCTTAGTAGTCAGAGCTTAGGCATCACGAGTATGCTAAGGAAAACCAACTAACAGAAGCCCAAGCAACAACCCTTCAAGAAAAGTGATACCAAACAAAACCAACCCAACAAAAAAGGTATATGCTTAACCCATCACAGTGGCAGAGGCATTAACAACAGACTGGATTTAATCCCAGAGAAAAGGCAACTGAATTTACGTCTTTCCCAGAGCTTCCCAGCACACAAATGAGGTGGTCGAGTTTTCAAGGAAGGAGTTGAAAGAACACTAAAGTACCGGGGCCAGGGGATCTCCACATGCGGTTCCAGGACAGGCAGTGCAGGGACAAGGATGGACAGTCCGTTGAGAGTGCAGGGTTCTGCAGTTACCGTATGAAGTGCTTACAGGAGGCAAATGCACAGACGGGAAGCAGAATGGTGGGTTACCAGGGGCTGGAGCGGCGGGTGGGGACTTACTCCTCAGCGGGTACGGTCACAGTTTGGGATGATGAAAAAGTGCCAGAGGGGCACCTGGCTGGCTCAGTGGATTGAGCGTCCGACTTCGGCTCAGGTCAAGATCTCGTGGATGGTGAGTTTGAGCCCCGAGCGGGCTTGGTCCCAAGTCTAAGGGATCTGGATGAACCGAGGTTCTTTAGGCCGAGTGTGCGGTCCCCCTCTGCCCGCTCAGCGCCCTGCCCCGTGCCTGGCCCCCTCCCCCCCACCCCAAGGTACTCAAGGAAGAAGGAACAGCGGCTGAGCAGACGTGCTGGTGACGGTGTGGGGAGTGGGGTGGGGGGATCTGAGCAAAGACAGAGTCTTACTCCAGTTGCTTTCTCACCCCTGGCCGATCCTGGGAGCGCACGAGACAGATTAGCACGTGCCTCTTTCTAACAGATTCGGAGAAGGTCAGGTGGGGGCGGGAGGGGCGCGTGGGCTAGGAAGGGAAAGAGGGAGAGTTGGCTAGGGTGTCCATGTGCCTCTTGTCCACTTGGGGACACTTGTGGGAGGGAGCAAGGTGCGGCCAAGGACGATGTCGGGATGCAGGGGGTAAACCAGAGTGCTCGGCCTGCTAATATTCTCACTCTAAAATTAACCCAATCCCAGAAACGCAGAGGGCAGAGAGGCTCTCAAAGTCTGGCCCGGGGAACCCTCGTATCAGAATCACCCAGGGCAGTCAATAAACACACAGATTCCCAGGCCCCCTCCCCAGCACTACAGGCAGAATAGAGGCGGAGCCTACCTCGGACCCCTGTGATCCTCAGGCTGAAACCCCCTTTAAGGAAGGAGGTCAAGAGGGAAAGTTCCCAGCTTTGCCAAGGTATCACGTGTAGTTGGGGGTCTTGATATTTGGCCCCGGGAAACCACACGGCCTCGTGCAGTATGGTCCCTTCCTCACTCTGGGCCTCGGTTTCCTCACTTCGTAGAGAGTGACGGACTCTATCCCTGCTGCCGTTTCCCTCTGGGGACTCTGCCTGGGTTGGACCTCCTGTCACGGGTCAGCTGGCTGCTCTGGATTCTCGCCGGGGCAGGGGGAGCAGGGGGACAGGGTCGTCTCCTGGAGCCAGCTGAGTGGCCCTGGGCCCCAGAGGCCCTCGCTTCCAAATGCCTCTGGCTGACTGGAAGCCAGCGTCAAAGATGTCAGGGAGGGCATCCCATGACACCCAGCCCGTGACACCCAGCCGCACAGCCTCTGCCTGGTGCCCTGGTGGCCCTCAAGGAATCGTCAGCTGGTGAAGGAAAAACCGCAGTGAGAAGCAATGGTCCTGGGGCAGAGAGTGTGACGTCCTCGAACAGCCACTTCCTACAATCTGTTTAACTGCTTTGAAGCCTCAACTGGGTCACCTTTTTAATTTTTTAAAATGTTTTATTTATTGGGGGGGGAGGGGCAGAGAGAGAGAGGGAGACAGAATCCAAAGCAGGCTCCAGGCTCCGAGCCGGCAGCACAGAGCCCGACGCGGGGCTCGAACTCACAGACCGTGAGATCACGACCCGAGCCGAAGTCGGACGCTTAACCGACGGAGCCACCCGGGAGCCCCAACTGTGTCACCTTTAGGATGGGGAGGAATGCTGGGCTGCCTTACGGGGGTAGGACAAGACCAACAGGAGTGCAGCTAACAAAGTGCTCGGCTCCTGGGCGGCCCTGAACAAACACTTCTTCGCCATTAAAGGGACCTTCCCCAAACTGGAAATACACATTCTTCCCTGCCTGGGCACAGGGGGACTTCCAAGTTACCAGGGCACCGGTGAGGCAGAGCCGTGCAGTCCGGGAAGGAACTGGCACCTGTTGTTCTCACCTGTCTCCAGGCCCCCAGGGAGAGCTTTCTGAAGCTTCTGTACGATTCAAAGGTACCGAACGCACTCAACGCCTGTGATAAAGTCACGGCCCAAACTAGTTGGGAGCCCGAGCCAGCCTCCGAGTCCGGGCGGCAACAACAGATGGGGCTGGTGGCACCTGCAGGCAGGCTCCCAGGTGGTGGGTGTTCCCCGCAGTGGTCCCCAAAGCCCAGCGCACAGATGGAGGGAGCACTGGGACGGTCGCCGTCACTGAACCCACCAGCTCCCCTCTTCCTGAGCCCGGGCGTAGCGTCCCCCCAGCTCAGAGCTCAGGACTCACCCACCTGTCGTACCTCTCTGGCCATTAATTTCTTCCAAATCCGGGTCTGCTCTAGCGCCTCTGGGGCCACTGGCACTGGCCAAGGGCTCAGAGGAATGGCCACGACCCAGGCCCTCCACCTGGCTTCTCTTGAGGGCATCCCAACAGCAGACAAGAGAAAGCACAAAGTCCCCGCCTTCAGGGTGGCTGCCCCAAGGGGCACGGAAGGGGTGGTCCTTTAGAACAGGAGTCATTCCTGACTTTTCCCCTCCCGGACTGGCACTCATCAGACGCACGCAACATGAAGTGCATCTACGGAGAGTGAATTCATAAAAAATAACTCCACACACAGGCACGCACACGTACACACACCTTGTAAACACAGCCTGCCAACCTCTCTGGAGTGTTTACAGCCCTTAGTGACCCACAGCAAACACAGCATCCCCACGGCGGCTGCTTTGGACAGCTTTAATGATATGTTGGCTGTGCTTATCTGCTAGGGCTAAAATCTGGGTAAACACCTATGTATCTGATTTTCTACTTTTGTCAACTGGCCACCGGATGGGTGGGAGGGGCTGGGGTCCAGGCTCATGTTTGCTGTTTTCCTTGAACCATGCACTCTGTGACTCTTGAAATGGCTTAAGGGGGTTAAACTCATCTTTCAGAATGGCTAGAGGGTCCTGGTATATCCTCCAGTAAACTCGATTGGAATGTTACAAGGAACACAAAGCAGGCATAATGACTATTATGGAAATTTCCTGGTTCCTTGGAAGGCCAAATGAGCCGGCGACCAGCCCTCTGGAATCACCCGATGTCATCAAATCCCAGTATCTCACACTTCAAAACGTTTAAGAAGTTTACACACACATACACACTCAATCGATTTGTTTGGACTCTGGATAAATGGGAAACCTCCTCCCTCCTGTGGCATCGGGCTCCGTGAGTGTATGAAGGATGCCAACCACACAGATTCCTGTCCAACAATTCCGAAGTGGGTGATATGATCCCATTTAATAGATGGGTAAACTGAGGCTTGGGATCTTAAATCATTTGCTTGGGGACACATAGCTAGTAGTAAGCAGAAGCTAGTAACCAGGGTGTGTTTGACTCCAAAGCTGGTGCCCTGTCCTCAAGTGTCCTGGCAGAAGCAAAGCGCAATCCTTCTCACTGAGCGGTCACCCGGGGTGAGGGTGCTGGCCCACAGGGGATCTCCCCAGGGAAACCAATGGGAATGGTGTTCAAGAGCAGTGACTTTCACCCCCGAGCCTCAGCAGTCTCTGTCCCGCTCAGGTCGCCAAGGATGTCCACACTAAACCCTGTGGTCCTGGTGGCTGGCTTTCTAAGAGAATCCCCGGTTCCAAGGTGGAGATTGAAATCTCACCCCTAACCCAGCAGAGACCCTTTACAGAAGGGATAACACAAGACCAATGTATTGCTGAAATTGCTAACGGCACAAAGATAAGCAAATGCTTGAGTTGCTTAAAACAAGGAAAGTCAAGGAGAGGACAACCCCCGCCCCCTCTTTTTAAAGATAAAAATTTAAAGAGAAAACGGACCTGAAACCTCATGTGGCTCTGCGTCTTAAACATCAACACAAGGTCTTTCCACACCGCTTTGAGGTCCTCAGCCTAGGACCCCACCGTCAAATCCTGGCTGTGACACCTACCAGCTGTGTGATCTCGGGCAAATTACTAAACTTTCCTGAGCACCAGTCTCCTCACCTGTGGACCGGGACCGGCGACTGCACCTCCCGGCTGGGGTCCCTGGAGGACTGATTAAGACAGAGCACCCCATTGGGTGAGTACCATCACCGGCCCCCAGGAGGGTACAGGACAGCAATGAGAGCCAGTACCCAGATCCACAAGGGTCTGGTGCCCTCGGCCAGGGGGGTGCTTTATGTGAAGGGGAGGGGCAAGAGGCGATAAGAACGCAAATGACTAATAAAAAAAGTAGAGGCTGGACGAGGAGCCATTAGGTCCTGCGGCTTTTGAAAGCTGGGGTTCAGAGAAACGCTTAAGGAGGCAACGGCATCTGAACTGGGCCTCGAGGTCTGGCTGGCTTCAGATGCGGACAGATACGCTGTCCAGTCTCCAAATCTACTAACTTACCAACAACTCTGAAACAATGGCTTGGGGGTGCCTTTAGCGGAAGGGCGAACACCCTCTCGCCTTAGGGACCCAGCTCACTCCCTTCTCTGACCCCGCTGCCCAGATGCTACCCAGCACCCGCTCCCATCATGCTAACCCCTCACCTGGCTTTATTTTTCTGCACAGCACTGGCCACCTCCTGACACATCTTGTGCGCCCGTGCCTGCTGGAAATCTCCTCCCACGATAGAAGCTCCATGGAAACAGGGGCTGCGGCTGTCCCCTTTGCTACTGTATCCCTGGCAGCTACGACAGTGGCCGAGGCAGTTGCTCAAGAAATGTGACCGAATGGATGCACGACCAAGGATGGAAAGAATTCACGCCGCAGCCTAAGAAGCTTCAGGGAGCACCTGCTTTACTCTGCGGGGGGTCTGGGTGACCTCCCCTCAGATGGAGTTAGTCCCACGGTGCCACACAGGGAAACTGAGTTACCGAGTTTCTCAAGGTCACACAGATTTGAGGCAGAACCAGGTGCAGACTGAGTGCGTGTCTCATCTCGGCCTCTCCTGCTCTGGTCCTGAGCCTGAAAACGGTCACCTCCCCTAGAACTGGCCCCACTCTGGAGGCCAGGGCTGTCACCGGCACAGAGCCTGTCCCCCTCCTGATCTCAGGGCACCCTCCGTGAGCAATGTCAAGGTGTCCAGGCTTCCAGCCTGCCAAGCCAGCATCCCCTCTCCCTTACCCCTCCCCCACACCTCTGAACGTGCCAATTCCCAGACTCTGTCATCCAACAGGGCAACTATGTGCAGCTGGAGACCGACGGGCAGAGATCCTGGGACTAGTCACCTCACAGCCTGGCTAAAATGTTTATTTCAACAGTAATTTCAGCTTGCGGTTCCAAGCCAGAAGAGCTCTCATTTGCTTCCCAGAGGAAAAACCCTAATAACAGCCAATGTCTCAAACCGCTCGTGGATTCTCAAACATCCACGTCCATGGCAGGCCAGCCTCAATGCCCGGCACGGAAGTTCTCAGAAACTGCACGTGACCTTTAAGAACCGGGCACCGGAAGAGGGTGAAGGGTGGGTGGTGGAGTGGAGTGAACTCAAAACTTTCTGGTGTAGCCGCCGGCTTGATCCTGTTTCCCGCCAGGGATGCCATCTGTAAATCAGAAGATTTCCACTGCTCTCTGCCCTAAAGGGGCACCACGGGGGCCATTGGAACCACCACCACCCCCCAAGGCCTTGGAGACCCTGCGTTTCTCAGCTACACCGTATCATTAGGATATTGTTATTATGAATACACAAACGGAGTCTTTGTAGACACAAAGTAAACAGACCTATCTCCACCCAGCCATCTCCTACACTTTTACATAATAACAACCCCCCCCCCCCCCCCCGGGGCACAACAGTCAGCCTTGGATCCCTGAGGTATTTTACACACAAGACGAATCTCATCTTGGCCCAGTTCAGGAGGGTGGAGATGGAACCTACAGCATCACATCCTAATGGGAAACCGAGTCAACGGGGGCACTGACAGGTGCCCCACAAGGGAAGCTGACAACCAACCTTTATTATGCGTCAACTATGAACGAGGCAAGGTGCTTTGCAGACACTAGCTTTCGGGTCATCAGAATGTTAGTTGACCCTTGTATCGTCCGCCACTTTTCAAATGGGTAAACGGAGTCTCAAAAAGATAAACAAGTTGCCCGAGCTCTATCTGCTTACCCTTCGCATCTGTGCTCTGTTTTATAGCAAGCTATCTTTCCTCTAACTGCTCTGTGCAACTGGGGAGGAGGTGGGACTGTCTCCAACAGGCCCAGCCCCGAGGCCAAGGGTTCAGGGATTCAAGCTACTTCCAGGGCTCAGTGTCCCTTTTCTAGACCCTTGGTGACCCAAGACTTCAGGGGCTCCAGGACACCAGTGGCAGCTCAGCAGGTCAGTGGTCCCAGCTCCTGTGGCTACAACTGTGATACTCAGGATTCTGTCTCCCTGGGAGACCAACACAGGCAGCCTGGAATTAGGGGGGCTTGCTGCTGGCTTTTTCTCATAGGAAAGAAATAATTATTAGGTAAATAAGCCTGGTGTTTCCCAGCTGGTTAAGCTTGCTGTCTGGGAGAGGCATTCTAGTGTCCACTGACAGAAAATCTGAAATCGCGGCACCTTGGGCAAGTTGCGTTTTCTGTCCTTATCTTCATGGAGATAACACAGCCTGGCTCCCAGAGTTGTGATAAAATTTTAAGGAGACACTGCATGCAAATTACTGGAACCCAACAGGTATTCAAGAAATAATGAATAATCAAGTTGTACTCCCTCCACCCCCATTTTTTCCTGGAAAAAGTATTCAAACTTCAAACTGATGGTGACAGACACTTCTTGGAAGCCCTTCATCTTCCATCTAAATTTCTTCCTCCTCTAGAGTCAAGGGGATTCAGGGATTCGGTGGGAACCCCCCCCCCCGCCCCCGACATAACTTGCGGGGACGGGGTGGTGGGCAGCTGAGACAGGAACATAATGAACCCGGCTGCACCTACTCAGAACATTTTAACATTAAAACGCGGTTCTCAGCTGGGGTCAGATTAGCCTATGATACGCAACTGGACCCTTTAATTTGCGTCTGCACCGCCTCGATCTCTTTCCGCATCAGTCCTTCAAACGTGAAGAGAAATCTCTACCCTCCCGGCAAATGCAATTCATCACTTTCCTCTCCGAGGGGCAGCTGGAGAGCAGGGCTCTCCTGGCCCTTTACGGGGCTGCCAGGTGGGTTTCAGGTGCGGCCGGAGAGGGGCGGCCCCAACTTCGTGCGGGGCTGGCCCCTTTCCCACGCTTCCCACGAAAGTCGCGGGGCCCGCCCAGAGCAAGGTCTCCCTCCGGGCGCCGCGGGATCTCGCCGACTCCGGCAGGCGTGGCCTTGAACTCCCTCTGCAGCTCGCTCGGGGGCTCGGGCCGGAGAGCTGCGACCCCCGAAACCCCCGCCCCCGCGCCGCAGAACTAACTCCGCGTCCCGCGCGTCTCCCCGGGCGCCCCTCCCCGCGCTGGGGGGCGCGGCGCGCGGCGAGAACTTTGCCACCCGCGCGCGGCGATCCCGGCCCGGAGCGCCCCCGCGCGCCCGGCCCCGGCGGCTCCCCGGGCCTGCGGCCGCGCCGC
>NW_026057585.1:94021057-94091880 GCF_023721935.1 Panthera uncia
CGGGGCGCAGCCGAGCGCCGTCCCCGCCGGCCGCCGGCCGCCCGCGCGCGCCGCACCCGGGCTCTCCGTCCGGCCGATGCCGGGCAGTCCGCGGCCGCCGCGCGCGAGGAATTCGGCCGCCCGCCTCTCACGTGGGAACGGCCCTCACTCCCGCGGCTCCGCCTCCGGCTCCTTCCGGGCTGGCGAGGCCCCTCGCCCCGCCCCGCCCCCGGCCCCGCCCCCGGCCCCGCCCCCGGCCCCTCGGCGGCGCCGGGACTCGCCCCACGGCCTCGGCGAGCGCTTCGTGGCCCCGTTCCGGGGACGCTCGGCGCATCCCCCAACATGGTCATTTCTGGAGAGACTGCGGGTCAGAACGACAGCCAGTGGCGCACGGGTCGGAGGGGGGCAGGCCTGAACCAAGATCTCTGAAAGCCCAGAGTGCGGGCATCTGGGGGACGGCTGCCTGGTACCCCGGTTTGCCGATGTCTCCACTCTTCCGACACCCTTGTGACAGCCCTGCTGAGGAGCCGAAGTCCCAATAGCCGACCAGGAGAGGGCAGCACGAGTGGACAGGGAAAGGGGTGGTGGCCCTGGGACATTTCCTGCACTCACCTGTACTGTGTGACCGACCAGGCTTGGGGGGGGGGGGGTATGTCTGCATCTCACTTCCCTGAGCCTCAGTTTCCCCATCTCTCAAATGAGGCATCGGTAATTCCCACCCTGTCCACCATGCCAGATGCTTCTGAATGCCCTTCTGCCAGAGCCAGGAGGCAGGTGAGGTGATTCCCAGGGAAGGCCAGGGCCTGGACCCCGGGAATGGAGGGGGGGGGTGCAGTTACTCAGCCAGCCAAGCCCCTAGGAGGTGGCACCTTGGGTCTGCAAACCTAAACCTGCCTGCTGGAGTGGGTGCACCAGTGGCTGGCAGTGCTTGCTGTAAAATGAGTTTGCAGCTCCCAGCCCCCTTTGATCTGAGGATTATGATGCTCTTTAGAAGGACTAATTATCCCCCCGCAGCCCCAGGAAGCAGGTCCAGTCTCCCCCCTATTGCACACATGGGGAACCGAGGCAACATAGCAAGAACAAGGCAAGAACTCACACACTCTCAGTGATGTCCCCGGCCTCCCCTTCCAGGCAGCGTGCACCAGGCCTGGCTCTCTAACCTGTGGCTCCCATGGCCCCAGGCCTGAGCTCTGGGAATTTCTAGGTCACTGGCATATGCCTCTCCAACAAGCTGTGGGAAACAAACTATCCCCCCCCCCCCCGCCCCCAAGTCTCTAAAACTGTTCATGGGTCACTTTCCTGTCTGTGGGCAAGGAACCCTGCCCCGGAGCAAGCACTGTGGTCTGGCCACCACCCATCGTGGCTTTCCCAGCTTCCACAGCCGACGTCTTCCTCCCTCCTCCCATGATGTGGAAACTGGCCTGCCTCAGCCCCCTGTCTGGAACCCCGACTTCCCACTGGAAAGCTGACCGGTAACATCAAATGCTGGTGATACCCCCAGCCAGGGGAGAAAACTACCCTCAACACCCACACCACTCTAAGGGGAGGAAACTGACCACCACTGGTCACACCAAGTGATAGGAGATGCTAGGAATCCCCCCAGTTCTTCCACCTTTTCTGGGATAACAGGCAAAACAGAACCAAAGAAAGATTGCTCTGAGCCATCCTGGGGGGACACCCCACACAGGAATCCCTGTTCCAGGTGCCTTCAGGGACCCAACTGGGGGCATAAATGAGTGGGTGGGCTGTACAGGGCTCGCTGTGGTTTGCTTCAGAAGGGCATTTAGGTTGTAGTCTTTTGACTTAGACACGTGTTGCATATGAAGCCCGTAGGAAGGCTATTTACTTCCACAGAGAAACATTCTCCTTCCCGTATTTCTTGAAGTACATGGAACTCTGCGTCTGTCTTCCCACTTTGGATGGAAACATGCAATTTCCTCTTAATTCCACGACAAGAAAACAGCAGCACAAGCCTAAATACGGAGCACTTGCCACTTGGATTTAGTGTCACGGAGACTTTAGGGAGCGGTGGGGACTGTGGCAAACAGGAAGCCACCAGCCTCCCTGGAGAGGAGGCCGTAGATGGCTGTCATGCAGAAATGTGGCTCTGGTGTCGCCAGGGGTTCTGTTGTGTTTTTTAAAAGAACTATTAGAAATATGAATTTTTTATGTGTAATCTAAGTTCAAAATGTGGACAACTCTTTAAAACTTACAAAGAAGAAAGAGGAGAAGGAGAAGAAGAGGACGGAGAAAGAACAACAAAGTAAACATGTCTAGAAGTTTCTATGTAGCCCACTGGCTACATGTGCTCATTTCACTGCTACCGTTATGGCCCCCCGCCCCGTGACCTCTCAGAAGTCTGCACATGCTTTCTACTTACATTTCAATAACCCAAGCCGCTTCTCAAGCCCACAGCCCTGGGGGATTTCCGCGGCTCTCCCTTACTCAGCACAGTTTGGCCTGGCTGTGTGTGTGAGTGCGCGTGTGTGCTTGTGTCTGTGCGTCTGTGTTCCCCACTTTCAGGGTCAGGACTTCAGATGGCAGTCGCACCCACCTTCCCTCACTTTCTGGGGGTTCTCCGACGGCCCAGGCCTCCCCCAGGCAGCGTCAGCCTCTGTCTGCCCTCTCGCAACTCTGCTAGCAGGCAAACCTCTGGCACCAGCGACGGCCTGCAGCTTTCCAGAAAACCATCTGCCTCGGGTGGGAGGTGTTTCTTCCTTGAGGTATGTTTCTCATTATGAGGACACCCTGGACCCAGGGGGACGTTTCTGCTCAGTTCTGCAACAGGAGGTCCAAGAACCAAGTGACAACCCATTTTCTGCCCTGGGCACTTGGGCAGGCCCTCCAGGAATGATAACTCCAGGGCGGTTTTTATTGGAAACTCCAAGACGGAGCCAGCTTCTGAGCGTGCGACCTCAGAAGGGCCCTGCTCTTGGGTTAATGCTCTGCTGTCATCGCCTTGAAATCCTTAATTAGTTTTGAACTAGGAGCCTCGCACGTTCATCTTGCACTGGGATCTGCAAATTACCTAGCTGGTTCTCCTCCCAGAAGATCTTCCCAGCCTCTCTGGGGGATGCTGGGAATTGATGGTGGAGGCAGCTGGGCCCGGGGTTTGGCTCGTTCCGTCCTCCAGGGTACGTTGTGTTGGGCCTCTGCAAGGCAGCAGGAAGGGAGGATCTGGGGGTGGGGAAAGGCAGCAGGAACTTCCCCATCCATTCCTCCAGAAAACTAATTAAGGAGCAATGGCATAGTGGGAAATCGGGTGGGGGGATGGGCAGTCAGCCAGAGGGGGGTGGAGGATGCTCTGCTTCTGAGCTCTGAGGCCAGCCAGTGTCCCCATGACCCTGATCTCAGGATGTCAACGGGGTGCCTCCGAAGAAAACACAAAGGAGGCCGGGGCAGGGATTGCTAGGGATCAGCACGGTTCCCATTCAAAGTATCCCTTGGCTTCCAGGGAAACTGCCCTTAGATCACAGGAAAAGATGACAAGATACATTTGATTTAAGGAAGGAAGACCAGAAACGTTGTATTAAAAGGCCTCACTATATTTGATACATGCTTGAAGTTGAGTATCTGAATCCACTGGAATTTTTCAGGTATTTTTTTTTTTCTTGGCTATGTTTTTAGTATTTGTAGAGGAGATTTTACTAAGATCTTCCAGCCAACATTACTGTGCTCTCTCCAAACACCTGCAACGAAGACAAAGTGGCAATTCTGGATTCCCAGGAATTCGCACAGGTTCATCTGTAACCCTCGCAATGCTGCCAGGGAGTCTGGAGCCCTCAGCAGGGATGTTAGGTCCCCGCTAGCTTGCGTGGGACTGTGGAAAAGGCTCCTTGTGTCTCAGCCCCTCACTGGCAAAAGCGGAATGAAGAGCTGGGTTAGTGGATGGGAAAGGGCTTTGCCAGTTCTGCCCTCTACAGTTGAGCCGGTCTTTTCTGTCCTTTCTATGATGGCTGTGTGGGTGTCACCAGGAGTGACAAGGAAGTGTCTTAGTTGTCTGTTGCTGTATAACAAATCACCCCCAAACTTTGCAGCTTAAAACCACCAGTATTGGGGCGCCCGGGTGGCTCGGTCGGTTGAGCACCCGGCTTCGGCTCACGTCATGATCTCGCGGTTCACGGGTTCGAGCCCCGCGTCGGGCTCTGTGCTGACCGCTCACAGCCTGGAGCCCGCTTTGGATTCTGTGTCCCCCTGTCTCTCTGCCCCTCCCCCTGCTCACATTCTGTCTCTCTCTTTCAAAAATAAATAAACATTTAAAAAAAACCAAACCACGCCGGTATTTATTATCTCTCTGCTTCTGCAGGTCAGGAATCCAGGCGTGGCTGAGCTGGGGGCCTGTGGCTCGAGGCTTCTCATGGGGTGGCAGCCGCGGTAGCCTTTGGGGCCGCGGTCACCTCAAGGCTCTACCTGGGTGGGATCTACTTCCAAGCTCATTCTTGTGGCTCTTGCAAGAGTCAGCTCCTTACGGGCTGCCGGACTGCAAGCCTCAGCTCCCCTTGGCTGTTGGCCACTGGCCGCCCTCCACGCCTCACAGAGCCACACACAGAATTGCAGCTTGCTCCTGCCACGGGGCTCTGAGAAAGGGCAAGAGACGGTGTGCCCCAGATGGACGCCATGGTCTCCTTGTAACCTCACGTTGGACAGGACATCCATCACCTTTTCCGTGTTCATTAGGAATGAGTCACTAGGTCCTGCCCTCGTTTCGTGGGAGGGGTTACAGGAAGGTATGACTACCAGGAGGCGGGGGTCACTGGGGGCCATACTGGAGGCTCCCCACCCCGGAAGGCTGGGCGCCTGGGCGCCCGGGCTCGAATCCTGGCTCTGGCACACACGGGTACATGATGCTGGACAAACGATTTGCCTCTGGAAACCTCAGGCTCTTCATCTTTAAAATGGGGAGGACTGGGGCGCCTGGGTGGCTCAGTCGGTTAAGCGGCCGACTTCGGCTCAGGTCATGATCTCGCGGTCCGTGAGTTCGAGCCCCGCGTCGGGCTCTGTGCTGACAGCTTAGAGCCTGTCAGATTCTGCGTCTCCCTCTCTCTCTGACCCTCCCCCGTTCATGCTCTGTCTCTCTCTGTCTCAAAAATAAATAAACGTTAAAAAAAAAAATAAATAAATAAAATGGGGAGGACCGTGGCTACCACCTCAGAGGTTGTGGGTGGGGGGTGGTTCACTGATAAAATGCACATATGGAGCTGTAAATGGTGCCCGGCACAGGGTAAGCCCTTGAAAAGCGGGCTGGAGGGACATGGCTGGAGGAGGCTGGAGGGACACGCCCACTGCTACTGAGTCAGACAGGTGCTACCTGCTATCTCCATGGAGCTCTGCAGCCTGGTGACTCGGAAGGCCTTTGGCAGGCCCTGGGACGCCTTTGTGACCAGGGCCACCAGCAGGGATGGTGCTGGTCTTCCCTGGCCATCCCAGTAGGACTCGGGGGCCCAGGTGCTGCAGGAGGATTAGACTGGGATTTTCCTCCAAACCTATTTAGACCTTTGCCCTACGGGGATAGGGGATTTACCCACGATCCATCTTGCCATCTGTCCTGGTGAGGTCTTCCTGGCTGGACACTTTTGTGCGCCTGTCATGGGCTCACTGGTACCCTTTGACGATGTTCCCGAGGCCCCAAATGACCTGGCAGAGATCCTGATCCCCTCTGAGGGCTTGCAAAGGGCCCGCCCTGGGGGCGAAGGCTTAGCTCGGTCCTCGGGCAGAGCCAGGCATTGAAGTATTTGCACAAAGTGCAGCTGGCCTCCATGCCCTCCCTGCCTGTCAGACTGTCTTGGGTCCCGAGTGAGATTCTCAGCTGCAACAAAAGGAAAAAGTTCTTTTCCAGAGGCCACATCTTCATCTCCTCTAAGCCCCTTTTAGGGGAGGTGTTTTTTTTTTTTTTTTTTTTTTTTTTGTCAAAGAGGGAGGTTTCTACAGGAAGTTAAAATGTTGCAGCTTATTCAGAATAAAAACAATAACATCAAAACACCATGACTTATAATAATACTGGCATACATTTGCAGAGTACTTACTATATGTGTTCTAAGTACTTCACGCATTCATTTAACCCTCCCAACAACCCTGAGAGATACGAGTATACCATACACTATTATTATCATCTCCATTTACAGATGAGAAAACAGACACAGAGAAGGCAAGTCACTTACATAAGGGCACACAGGCAGCGAGTAGGGCGAGCAGAGTTGAAGCTTACGTGGTCTGGCTGCAGACTCCATGCTGATGATCACGATGCTACTTGGGCAACACGTGTTATTGGTTGAGTGCTCACTCCGCCGCAGGGACTGCTCCTTCTAGCTCCTTCAACCCTGCAAATCACTCTATCCCCATGTCCCAGATGAGGAAACCGAGGTTTATGGAGACAAGGGGACTTATCCAAGGTGATGTGACTGGTAATGCAGGGTTGGGAGTCTAACCCTCAGAAGGGAGGGGTGTTATCTGGGGAAATGCCCCCCCCCCCCTTCAGGGTTACAGAAAATGCCTGCCTGTGGGCCTGCCGGAAGAGACGGATCCTTGCCAACCTCCTAAGAAGACGGGACTTAAGGAAGGCGTAAGTAGCTGGGTAGCGGGGCGGGATGGGACCTCTGCTGCCCCTAGTGGCCAGTGGCAGTACTTCACCTTCTCCAACTGGTTTCAGCAAGTTTGAACCAGGGGTTGGTGGGACCTGGGGAGTGGGGCTGCTGTCCCCCGCCACAATTTTCAGACCCTGTGTCTCCCCTTCCTATGTGTGACTCAAGAGACACTGAGGGCCTTGGGCCAGTCAGCGCCCGAGGTAAGAATAACATTTACTGTTTACTGGGCACTTCTGCCTTTGCACCAGGAACCCTTCTGCTAGGCGCTTGTTCCTTGGAGGTCATTTAATTTACCAATGCACTGAGGTAGAATCATCATTGTCAAGGGTTATGAGTAATATCGCATAGAGCACTTTGCCCATAGTAGCTCAGTTCAGTCCCCACAACACTATACAAATACTGTCGTTATCCTCACTTTATCAGTGAGGAAAGCAGGAAACAGAGAGGTTGGGGAGGTTGCCTGAGGTCACACAGTACTATATGGTGGAGCCAGGATTCAGACGCAGGCAATTCTGGCTCTAGAGAGTCTGCTCTCTTAACTATTATTCTGTTACTGTCATTATTATTATTGTTGTTGTTGTTGTTGTTGTTGTTTTACAGTTGAAGAAACCAAGGCTTAGAGGGGTAAAAGGATTTGTCTGAGATCACCCAGCTGGTAAATGCAGAGCTGATACTTCAACCCGGCCTGTCTTCATTCGTCCATTCATTTATCCGCTCAACAGACGCAGACTCTGTACCGACCGCGTGCCAGGCACTGCACTGGGCTCCGGAGGTGAAGCCGGTCAGTAGAACCTGCTGTGGGCACCTGCAGCGACACCATCCCTCTCCGCACTTCATGTCCACAGCCATCACCTGCGGAGGGCTCTTCAAGGGGCGTGGGAGGTACAACTGATTACACTTGGGAGGGGCTGTTGGGAGGGGCTTTGGCTTGGAGTTCTGTACTTTCTTCCTGCAACTGCCCTTTACTTACTAGTGAGGTCGAGCAAGTCGGGTCACTGGGGCCTGGTTCCCCAGGGCCTGAGCTTCCCCACCTTTGAAAGGGAGATAAGAATACTGGCCCATTCCCCAAGGCTGTTCTGTGAAAAGCAAAGGAGACCCTAGGTGGGAAAGCCCATGTAACTGCACAAGGAGGACAGCTGGGCCCTGTTCACGACCCGTTCACAGGGTCTGTGTGTTCATTCGCTTGTTCATTTTATTCTGCACTCAGTGTTTGCCATGAGTCCACTCCTGTCCCAGAGGCGGTGGCAGGAGGCAAGGGGACCCCAGCATCTAGGAGGCAGACACTCCACTTAGATGTTAAGATGAAAAGGGGGGACTTCTGGCAGATTATGCCATAATCTTCTATGCCATAGATCACTGGGGCTCTGATGAGCCTGTGCCACTCACCTCCTCAAAGAAACAAAAGGATCCCAAAGACAAACCTAGTGAACCTCTTCAAGATTCTTGCATGCAGGGCAGGTGCTGAGGCCAGAGATGCTGGCCTGCCCTGCCCCTTTAAGGCTTAAAGTGCCCACCTCTCCTAGAGTGACTTAGCCTCACAGTGGCTAAAAGCAAGTTCGAACCATGGGGTAAGAACCCTGTGCTAAGGCCCGGCCTTTCCTGTGAGGATCTCTAAGCTACCTGTGAATAGTAATTAGGCATCTCAACACTGAGGGGGGGGGTTTAGTTGTTTAAAGACAAAGCTGGCTTCTCCTTCTAAAAAAAACCCAGAAGCCCAGAGAAGCTCAGACACTTGCCCAGCTGCACACAGCAAATCAGGGGCCCAGGCAGACGGACTAAGTCCTAGAGCAGCGATTCTCAAAGTGTGGCCCCTGGCCCAGCTGCGTCGGCACCATTCCTGTGCATTTATGAGAAATGCAAATTCTCTACCCCGCCCTGACCTCGTGAGTCACAAACTCAAGGGTGGGGTCTGACAGTGTGAGTTTTAACAGCCCTCCAGGTGACCCCGATGGTGATAAACTTGAGGGCCACTGCCGTGCCCAGAGGAAGGGCTGCTAGATTTTCATGTCCTTCCGAGTGGGGAGGAACAAGGCAGTGGAGCATAGCAAGGTCACTTTCTCAGTGACTGTGGCATCAGAGTTACATAACCACCCCTCCCCCACCCTGATGGCTTTCTGCACCCAGACTCCGTACTCCAGGGCCCTCCCTTGTCAGGAGGCCACCTAGCCCTGGCTCCGGGAGGCCTGTCCGCACATGCCCGAGGCTGCTTGCCCGTAAATACGGGCTTTACCTGCTCGTCCAGCCACCCGCCCACCAGAACCCAGGTACGTCAGCCAGAGCAACTCCTCTCTTCTCCAACTCTGAACACAGAGCATACACGGCCTCCATCACCACCACACAAGCAGATTAGGGGGTTCTGTGGCTGCAAGTGCCCCCAGCAAAGCCGAGAACAGGCCTGACTTTGCCCCAAGCTTCTCCAGTGTGGGCCAAGCCAGGGAGGAAGGCAGAACGTTCTTTGCTCTGGACATTAAGGAGTAACTTTAGGCCCCAGTCTCGGGTTCTCAGGGCAGAAATCTGCAGTGGCCTCGAGTCCCAGTGGGACTAATTAGAATTGGTTCTAAATTCTTCTTTTCCCAGAATTGCCCTTTAAATATCTTTGGAACTGGTTTCAGGAGGCAGATACATAGGAAGGACTGGCATCGTCCCCTGAAGTTGCTCAACAAACAAGTAAAAATGTGTTTTGCCAAATGTGAAAGAAACTTCATTCTCTTTGTTTTTAAAAAAGACCTGAGCTTTGAAAGTGGAAGGTTTCTCCCGGGTCAGGGGCCCAGGGGAGGGATTCACAGGTGTTCCTGGGCTAAAGGACGACCCCACGAGCTGCTGGCACGGGCATATTTCCACCTCCCTTGTAAATTCAAGGAAGGGACAGGTCTTAAACTTGATATATGCCCATGGTGCCAGGCACACAGCAAGCCCATGATCAGTTCTGTGGATTCATGAAAAGACCCTGAGTTCTAGCTCAGGGCTTCCCAGCTGCCTTGTCCCGAACTTAACGTGCCCCTTCTGTCACTCCAGCCCCTTCTGTTTCACCGAAGAAGAGTGTCCCATGTCCTAATAAGTTACAATAGCTACCATTTACTGTGGGGCCCGTGGTATGATGGACCCTCTAGATGCATCATTGCATTTAATTCCACAACTTCCTTATAAGAAAGGGATACTGCTATTATACCCATTTTAAAGCAGAGTAAACTGAGGGTCAGAGAAGGGAGCAGAGATTGCAAACTGGTGGCCCTACAGCCAAATGGGGCCTAGGAAATGTATTTTCTTTTCCTAACACTCTATTCAGAAACATTTGAAACACTAGTTGCCAATATATATTTTTTTAAAAATTTTTTAATGTTTATTATTCTTGAGAGAGAGACAGAGAGCAAGCAGGGGAGGGGCAGAGAGAGAAGGAGACACAGAAACCGAAGCAGGCTCCAGGCTCTGAGCTGTCAGCACAGAGCCCGACATGGGGCTCAAACTCACAGACCTCGAGATCATGACCTGAAGTCGGCCGCTCAACCGACTGAGCCACCCAAGCTCCTTGCCAATATATATTTTTTAATGTTTCATTTATATTTTGAGAAAGAGAGTGTGAGTGGGGGTGGGGCAGAGCGAGAGGAACAGAGGATCCGAAGCGGGCTCTGGGCTGACACGCTGACAGCAGCGAGCCCAATGCAGGGCTTGAACTCACGAACCTGCGAGATCGTGACCTGAGCCGAAGTCGGACGTTCAACCTACTGAGCCACCCAGGTGCCCTGGTTGCCAATATTTTAAAGTGAGGATAACTTACATCAAAACATTCAGACATTTAGCTTTACTTTGGAAAAATCAGGAAATCTGGTAATAGTGAACCCCTATCCCATCCCACAGGGTAACACTGTGCCCTTTTACCCCCCTCCCCCCACCCCTGCCATCCCTGCTGCTCCCTGTGGTCTTACCCCTGGCTCCCTTGCTCATGTAAGTGACCCGCCTGGGTGCTCCAGGCGTGGCGTTTACAACCACTAGTCTTAGGCCACAGTTAATGACAGGCAAAGGCACTGCTTATACTGGGTCCATCTGTCTGTCTCTCTGTCTGTCTGTCTCCCCAGTGCTCACTCCTGGGAGATCCCGATGTGGCAGATCAGACAGGGCAGGAGATTCTGGTGTTTGTTCCATTGGCTGGGTGACCTTGGGCAGACTCTCCCTGGCTCTCAGTTTCCCCATCTATACAATCTGGAGGCCGGATAGGACATCCTATCAGCCTAAAGCTCCCCGCAGCCCCAGAGTCGGCTGGGAAACCACCCTGGGGGCTGCAGACGGGCAGGATGTGGACTCGCCCACCTGAGCCGTCCTGTGGATGTGAGTACCTCCTGGCAGGGGACCATGTCATTAGCCCAGAGCTTTGCCATCAGTACCAGCAGGGGCCAATGGGCTGGCCCTTCCCAATGACAGGAGGGGGGCTTTCACCCTTGGAGAAGCTGCCAGCAGCAATAATCTAACTGCATAGAGCAGAGAGCCCATCAGATACTCCCCAGACTCCCTGCTCTGAAATGCAGGATGCCTGAGCTGGGAGGTACAGCCAGATTGTCCCTGCCTAGGTCAGTGTGAGGACAAAGATGCCCTCTGGGCACCGGGCAAGCCAGTCGGGGCTCCTTGCTGCCAAGGGGAAATGCTTATTCAAGTCCTAAGAACAGACAGCATTCATTCAAGCTCCCCTCTCTCTCCTCATTCCATAAACATTTGACGGGAGGCAACTGAAGCTCAGAGAGTGGGGAAGGATTGCCTAAGGTCACACGGCGTAGCCATGCCAGAGTCAGGCAGAGCTCAGGCTTCTTGAGCCCCTTTTTGGGGGGACCTCCCATAGTCTCTCTCCCTCAGGAATCTAGAACCGTCCAACTTCTTGAAACTGGGCTTCAGAGGGGGTTGGCGTGGCCAGTGTGGACAGAGCGTGTCTGTGTGGTCCAGAGGCCTAGCAGGGGGCTCGTGCACGGTGTCTAAGACGCAAACCAGTGCGGAGAGAGTAGGGACCTGCAGGCTCAGGTCCCTTCTAGAAGGGAAGCTCAGTCTACAGGAAAGCTTGTCAAACTGGCAGCCCGCAGCCCACATTTGGCTCACAGACATATTTTGTTTCTCCCACAGTATTTTGTTTGTTTGTTTGTTTTCTGAAATCACATTAGCTGCCAACATTTAAAAATCAGGGGATTTCACATAAAAGACAGGACTTCTGGTTTCTCTTGAAGAGTCTTGAGATCTGGCAAAAGCTGGACCACATTTCCACCTGGCAAGGACTGGCAGGAGCTAGGCACTCTCTCCTTCCTCATGCTCAGACATCTTTCCTTGTCTATGTGACCTCCCTACATGTAAGTTTAGGGATTTCAAAGACCTCTCTGTAGCCCCCTCTGCTAAAGTCACCCCTCTTTCCTCCTGGTCACCCTGGGAGGAGTTCTGGTTGATCAATGGTTCTCAATCTGGGGGCAACTGCGCCCCCCAGGGGACATTTGTATGGAGACATTTTTGGTTGTCACAAATGGGGAGGGGAGGTGACTTCTGGCAACCAGTGGGTAGAGGCCAGGGACGCTGTTAAACACAAGATGAACAAAGAATTCTTTGGCTTCAAACATGAGGTTGGGAAACACTGAGCAGAGCCAAGAGAGAGCACGAGCCCCCACGAGCCCTTAGGAACAGGATCCTGAGAGGGAGGGTCACCCACGTCAGCAGGGTGGACCAAGTCCTTTTCCGTAATCACGGAGGGCCTGGAACATTCCCTCGTGGAACTAAGGGGAAAGCATTTACTGTGGCAGCCACTTGTGATTCAAGGTCGGAAAATGAATGTTAGAAGGGGTCGAGCAGAGAGAGAGAGAGAGAGATCCGCGGGCCGTGGGCATCCCAGATCCATCCTGGTAGCCAGGAGCTAACCGGCCTGGGCCAGGCATTTGTTCACCATGCATTTATTAAGCACCGACTGCATACTGAGCCTTGTGTTAGGAAAGTGGGAGAAAGTGATGATGTGCAAAACATAGCCTTGACCCTCTCGGTGTGCGAGAGGTGGCCCGCTGAGAGGGGCTGCCACGGGAAAATGCAGAGGAGGGGCTCCTCCGGCCAGGTCCATCCACACAGGCGTAGGTGTCATTTGGCCCCGGCTTTGAAAGGTGCAATCAGGAGAGGCAGAGACGGGGAGGTGGGCGTTCTGGCCAGAGGAAGCAGCCCAAGCAAAGGTGCGGCGGCAGTAACAGACTCAGAGGCACATATCTGAGATGAGCTGTTTTCTGTCAGTTGGGAGCAAAACCGACTGGGAAGCAAGGGCCTGACGTTGGAGGAGGTTTGGTGGGGGGGGGGGGGGGGCAGAGTGTAAGGGACCTCCAAATCAAGCTAAGTGGAAGAGAGAGGGCAGAGCCCATGGGGGATCCTTGCAAAGGCGGTGGGGTATAACTGTGACCCTGGAGAAGTCACTTTTAAGTTCTTAGACCTTTGGCAGGTCATGATCTCACGGTTCGTGAGTTCGAGCCCCACCTCGGGCTCTGCGCTGATAGCACGAAGCCTGCTTGGGATTCTCTGTCTCTCTCTGCCCCTTCCCTGCTCGTGCTCTCTCTCTCTCAAAAATAAATTAAAAAAAAATAATGAATTTAAAGTCTTAGAGCCTTGGTTTCCTCATCCGTTCAATGGGGATAAGAAGCGTAACAACAACTCTCACCTCGAGAGCTTCCCACGGGCCAAGGCACCAAACTCTATGTGATGTATGTAGTCCTCGTAGCAACCCTATGGAGTACCTACTGTTACTCGTTTCATTTGATAGGAGAGGAAGCTTCAAGGTAGGAGCCAGTCAACTAATCCTCCCTTTTCCAAGGATGCTTCTAGTAGGTTAACGAGGTAGGATTTGAACCCAGGCAGTCTGGCTCCAGGAGATGTGCTCCTAACCCTTCCGCCCCTCTGCCTCTCTAGGATCTTCTGAGAGAGTTGTCCTTCAGAATAAATGAAATAGAGCAGGGCAGGTGCCCGGCACAATGCTGGCACAGAGTGGGTGCAGACGCTGTAATATTTCACACGGAGTCCCGGCTCAGCTCGATGGAGCGAAGTCCAGTCTACAGCACAAGTAGGGCAGCAGAGATGTTCTGCAGGGGGCACGAGGGCTCTGGGGAGAGATGGGGGTAGAGGAATGGTGTCCCCCCCTCCTTCAGGTGAGAAACAGCTGAGCCAAAGGTCTGGAAATGCCTCTCCCACTGGCAGTTTTTGAGCCCCCCCCCCCGCAGAATGTTCTCCTTTCCACCTCCTTTGAAGCCCTTCCTTCTATCCTTTCCAGCCCAGCTCACAGGACACTTCTTTCCGGAAGCAGTTCAGGACATGCCCGGGCAAAGTAATCACGCCTTCTTCTTTGTACCCAGCACATACTTTTCAAACTCGGTTGGCCCTCTTAGGGGTATTAGGGCATCCTGCCACAGGGTGTCTTTACTGGGCACGTGCATCTCCCGGGGGCCTTATGAAACTGCAGATTCTGGGGTAGGGTCTGAGGCTCAGCTTTGCCAACAACAAGCTCCCAGGAGCTGCATATACTGTTGGTCCAGAGGCCACACACTCTCGAGGGCCTTACTCTGAGTGGAAAAGTCCTAGGGCACTTCCTAGGGGCAGGGGCTTCACTTTACTAACCTTGGCCTTTGTAAATCCCGGCAGTGGGGGGCAAGGGGAGGCAAGAGTGTTGACCCATCAGGAGGGAGATTGCGTACTTCAATCTGACCTATATCTACGCTGCTTCAGAGACGCTCCCTCCCCCCAAGATCTTCAGAAGAGGGAGGCATATCCAGTGACTCTGTAACTGAGGGCAGGCTGGGATTATTTCATGGCCACCTAACCTCAATCGAGGGTTGCCACCTTGTCTCCCAGAGAAATATGAGATCACTAGTAAGAGGGAACACAATGATTTTTAATGTTAACAATTCACTTGCATGTTTCAACTGATCATTTGCACTTTTTAAGAAAAAAAAAACCAGTTTTGCTGTTTCGGAGTATCGAAAAAGACTTTTTAACATTTTCATTTTATGGGACAGACATCAAAATGGCTGGACTCTACAATGGACTTGGGACACCTGGGCAGCGTGGGGCAACGTCTCCCAGATCACCAGCCATGCTGTAACTCACTTCTGTCTCCCCAGGCCCCAGCTTTATTGAGATCAAATTCACATGCAGCACTGTGTGAGTTTAAGGTGAGTTTAAGGTGATGATGTGATGCATGTATATATTGGGAAATGTTTACCCCGCTAAGGTCAGCTAACACATCCTTCACTTTATTATTTTTTTTTTAATTTTTTTTTTCAACGTTTTTTATTTATTTTTGGGACAGAGAGAGACAGAGCATGAACGGGGGAGGGGCAGAGAGAGAGGGAGACACAGAATCGGAAACAGGCTCCAGGCTCTGAGCCATCAGCCCAGAGCCTGACGCGGGGCTCGAACTCACGGACCGCGAGATCGTGACCTGGCTGAAGTCGGACGCTTAACCGACTGCGCCACCCAGGCGCCCCATCCTTCACTTTAAATTACCATTTTGTTGTGGTGCTGAGAACGTGTGAAATCTACGCTCTTGGCATCTTCCGCATGTATAATATAGTATGGTTAACAACAGTCATCATGCCGTGCATTAGCTCTTTAGAACTTTGTCCTCTTACAATTGCCAAGTTTATGCCCTTTCACCAATATCTCCCCATTTCCCCCACCCCCCGGGCCCTGGTACCCATCAGTCTACTTTGTTTCTGTGAGTCTGACTTTTTTTTTTTTTCAGATTCCACCGATACGTGATCCCACAGGATATTTGTCTTTTTCTGTCTGGCTTATTTCACTTAGCATAACGTCCTCCAGGTTTATCCACGTTGTTGCCAATGTCAGAATTTCCTTATTTTTTATGGTTGAGTAATATTCCATTGCGACTGTATACATGTGCGTGTGTGTTTATACCACATTTTCCTTATTTATTCAGCCCTTGAGGGACACTTAGGTTGTTTTTGTGCCTTGCCTATCGCAAATAACACTGCAGTGGATGTGGGCGTGCAGATGTCTTTTCGAGTGAGTGTTTTCGTGTCCTTTGGATAAACACCCAGTAGTGGTAGGGCTGAATCATAGGGTAGTTCTATATTGAATTTCTTGAGGAAACTCCATCCCCTTTTCCAGAGTGGCTGCAACAGTTTATATTGCCAGCAACGGTGTAAGAGGGCTCCCTTTTCTCCAAATCCTCGCCAACGTTCGTTATTTCTTGTCCTTTCGATAACAGCCATTCTAACAAGTATGAAGTGACATCCCACTGTGGTTTTCACTTGCATTTCCCCGATGATTAGTGATGTCGAGCACCTCTTCGTGTACTTGGCCATATGGATGTCTTCGTTGGAAAAAATGTCTATTCAGCTCCTCTGCCCAGTTTTAAAATGGATTTCTTTTTATGTCGAATTGTCTGAGTTCCTTTCACATTTTGGATATCAGCCCCTTAACGGCTATATGGTTTCCAAATATTTTCTCCCATTCTGCAGGTGGCCTTTGCATTTTGTTGACTGTTTCTCTTGCTGTGCAGAAGCTTTTCAGTTTGATTCTTGCTTTTGTTACTTGTGCTTTTGGCACCCCATCCAAAACGTCATTGCCAAGGTCAATGTCACAAACACTTCCGCCTGTGTTTTCTTCTAGGAGTTTCATGATTTTAGGTCCCACGTTTGTGTCCTTAATCCGTTTTGAGTTAATTTTTGTGAGTGGTGTGAGATAGGCAGCCGGTTTCATTCTTTTGCATGTGAATGTCCACTCTCCCCAGCGCCATGTGTCAAAGAGACTGTGCTTTCCCCGTCCGGTATCTAGGGCTCCCTCGTCAAATATTAGTTGGCCGTATAGGCGTGGGTTTATTTCTGGACACTCAGTTCTGTTCTGTGGGCCTACGTGTCTGTTTCTAGTCACAGCTCACTTCTGAGGCTAACTTTTCCTTACTACTTGGCATGGTCCTGGGTGTCCCTCTGCTGTCCTACCCCTGGCCACTAAGCCAAGGAATGAAAACAAATTTTAACATCCACTTAAGCAAAGCAATGAGCAAAGTCACGCTGCTCAAGGAAGAGAAAGTAAGAAAGAAAAAAAAAAACAAAAAAACCCCTCCAAACCCAGCATATTTCAAGGGTAATCATGTCCTGTTAAATTGTTAAAATTGTCCACTGTTCATATCCGAGTTCCCCTGGGCAGTTAATGGCAAGCTGAATTCGTGTGGTGTGTCATTTTCTTATTAAGCATTCACATGAAGTAGTTGGTTTATCCTTATCGTTAATATTTGGCTAACAAACCCTGGGAGGATTTCCTGGATGCAGGCCTGCGGGACCTTTCTTTCTCCAGTGCGGGTCCTTGCTACTTGGTCCCCTTTGGCAGGCGGCACAGCAAACCAAGCCGGCAGGGGCTTCTCTACGCCAAGTGCGCTTCAGGCCCCGTGGGAAGAGCCCCGTGGCACCTGCAGATGATGGACATGCCTGGGGTGGGGGTGGGGGGGGTTGGAAAACAACTTCACGGGCATCTGGAGAGACCTGAGCGGTGTCTTCTCCAGCAGGGAATCTGACGAGCCGCACACAGACCTGTCTATGCTGGTGCCTGAAATGTGCAGACGTCTCCAACCCTGCAAGCCAGCGTCCCGTGGCCCTTGTTTGGAACCGGGTTGCAAAGCCGCACTCACAGCTGGGGCTCAGCATTGCAGCAACCATAATGAAGTGCCTACCATGCACCAGGTTTTAGATGCATTTATCTCCTCTAGCCATAACCAAAACTCTGTAAGGCAATCCCGACGTCCATCTTATGAATGAGGAAAACTGAGGCGCGTGGAGGGGGGCGGGCGAGCAATTTCCACAAGGCCACGCAACTGAGAAGTGGCCACACTGAGGCTGGAACCTGGGTCTGCTGACTCAAGCCTGGGCCCCTAACCATCTTGCTGCTTAACCAGCCCAATGAGCTAATCACCCAACTCACTAACCAGTCGACCTGCCAACCTCCCACCAGCATATGCATCCCTGGGTGCCAGGCCCTGAGACGAGGGGAGATTAAGACAAGAATCCTGCCCTACCTGTAGGACCCTTCACAGATTGCTTAACATCCCAGGACTTTAGCTTCCTCATCTGCAAAATGGAACAACAACGCTGCCTCCCTCAGTGGGTTAAAGGGACTAAATGCACGTAAATCGCTTAGAACGGCATCCGCCACAGAGTTAGCATTTGAGAAATGTTACCTGTCAATGTCAGACGAATGGGATCGGGATTGTTAAACTTACATTTTGTTTCCAGCGTAACGTTTGAAGATTGATTTTCCCACAAAGCAACTTTTTACAAAGCCTGTACCCAGGGCTGGTGGAGAGTGTGGTAAGCTTCTCAGCCTGGCAAAGCGATGCCTACGTCATCGTGGTACATCTCTATCTTCAGCCACAAAGCACAACAGAGCAGGAACCAGCCCTCTACTCCTCATCCTCTCTCTGCCCATCTGCTGGATGCGATGGGGAAGAATAGTCTTGACCTCTGGTCCCCCCGAGTGCCCGGCGCAAAGTCTGCCCCCTGTAGCCAAAGGAGGGGCACCCCAGGCAGACAGAAGGGGTGCCCGCCCAGCTGCCGAGGCCTGCAGGGCCGGGAAGAAAGGGAGATCTGCAATGATGGTCACTGCCTAAGTGGCCCCAGGGCCATCAAACAAAACCTGCCCTCCTGGCCTCTTGAAAAGCAGAGTTCGGATCCTGTGTTTGAGTTCACAAGTGTGGCGGTGTTGTTAGCATTTATCCTTTTCCTTTTTCTTGCGTTTCCTATCCCTGGCATCTTACTGGGTGACCAGACAGACCATGGTAGGAAGAAAAGGAGAGGGGGGAGGGGAGGAGAAAATAAGAGATTATTTATAATGTATGCGTCTACGAGGACAGTTCCTTCAATTTCCAGACCAACAACAAACAGGACATTTTGTGTTCCGAGGCTGACCTGCCCACACTCTTTATTCCCTGTGGCTGGGCCTGGTGGCTCCCGTTCCTCTCACTGAGTTTTGTGCAAGAACTTCTTAGGTTTACTGATGTCATTTTCCAGAATGTCTATAAAGTTGGCATTTTTTTTTAATTTTTAAAGTTTATTTATTTATTTTGAGAGATGGGGGAGGAGCAGAGAAAGAGAGAGAGAGAGAGAGAGAGAGAGAGAGAGAGAGAATCCTGAGCAGGCTCTGTGCGGTCAGTTCAGAGCCCAACGTGGGGCTTGATCTCATGAACAGTGAGCTCATGACCTGAGTCGATATCAAGAGTTGGATGCTTAACCGACTGAGCCACTCAGGTGCCCCAATATAAAGTTGGCTTTTAAAAGGAACTGTATGTTGGGGCACCTGGGTGGCTCAGTCTGTTAAGCGGCCGACTTCAGCTCAGGTCATGATCTCATGGTCCGTGGGTTCGAGCCCCGCGTCGGACTCTGTGCTGGCAGCTCGGAGCCTGGAGCCTGCTTCGGATTCTGTGTCTCCCTCTCTGTCTGCTCTTTCCCCGCTCGTGATCTGTCTCTCAAAAAATACATAAACATTAAAAAATAAATAAATAAAAGCACCTGTACGTTCGGTCTCCAGCTGCGTATTTGGCTCTCCTTGGAAATAACACAGAAGATAAACACGGCAGTTCTCAGAACTTGGGGTTTCCTAGCCTATAAAGACCTGGGTCCATCAAAGCACGTTCTCCGTCCTTGTTTCCTCCCAGCACCCTGGCGCAGGCAGCGATGTTAAGCGCATGCTAGCACAGGCTTTCTAGGTGCTTCACCCTCTGCTGGGTCCCTGCGTCCCTAACCTGCTCGGCGGATCGACTGCCTCGGTGTGTGCATATCACATCCATCTGCGTGCACGGTCTTTATCAGTTTCATCAGCGGAGAGTGCAGGTCACGGCGGGCAGACCCTCCCGGCTCTCCGAAGAGGGGGATTCACGGGTTCCCGGCCCCGTTCCCATAACACGGCGCGTGTCACTCTCATCCCCTCGGATATCTCAGCGCGGACTCTCAGCTTCGACGAGACAGACAGGCTGAAGTCTTGCCACCCCGGAGAGGCAGCTACGGGAACGCAGCTTTAACAGTCCTTCGAGCTTCTCTCCCCGTGGCTGCTCTTGGGTGGGACCTGGATGGACCCACCCACCAGCGGGTCCCCCTGGCTTCACCTCCAAACAGATCTTTTTTTTTTAAAGTATACTTATTTTTGAGAGAGGGTGCAAGTGGGGGAGGGACAGACAGGGCAGAGAGCGGGGGACAGAGGATCCAAAGCAGGCTCTGCGCCTTCGTGCTCCTTTCCTATCCAGCCTCCACCCAAAAGCCAGACTTACAGCCAGTCAGACCATGTGACCCCCTGCCTATAACTTTCCACTGACTTCCCGTTGTTCTTTGGACAAACTCTGAACTCCTGACTGTGGCATAACTGGCACGATCTGTCCCCTGCCTGACTCCCCCCGCCCCAAACCCCATCCATCCCCACTTTGACTTCATTCACTGATCTCCACTAGCCTTGTTATCTTGTGAGTAAGCCAAGCCACTTTCCACCTCGGGGCCTTGACACGTGCCGTACCTCCCGGCGAGAGGGGCTCTTTCCCTGTCCCACCCGTGCCCAGGTCCTTCTCCCTGTTTAGGTCTCAGTCACAGACCAGCTCTTTCGAGGGGCCTGCCCCCACCTCCACCTGAAGCAGCCCCTCCCTCTGGCTGTCCCCAACCGATGACCACACTTTGTTTTTCTCATAGCACGTATGCATCTCGAGATCATTTGTTCAATGCTCATTGGTTATCGTTCTCTACCATACAAGAAGCTCACTGAGGACAAAGGTCATCTGTGTCTTGTCACCACTGCCTCCTGGCCCTCGGCATAGGGCCCGGCACAGAGTGGATGCTCAATTATTTGTTGAACGAATAAATTTGTGGACACTCTGTGCAGCATACCCTAGTGGGCACTGTACCCACCCCTGGAATCACAGCGGTCTGGGTAAGAAAACTCTTTTCCCTGGACCAACCATGCCAGCAACTCTCTCCTTCCAGTGGCTTCCCCTTTCCAGACAACAGAGGAAGCCAGAAAGACATCAGCATAGTAGCAGCTGTTCCCCACCCGCTAGGTCCTCCCTACCAGCCAGACCCAGTGCCTAAGCTCTTCCCAGGCATGCAATCCTCCCAATGACCCCACGGGGTCATTACTACTCTTGTACCCATTTTTCAGATGGTGAAATGGCGGCACTGACCAGCTTCAACTCGTGCCAAGTGTCAGAGCTAACTGCAGAGGCGGGGCTCTCACCTCTCCCACGAGCTTCTGCAAAGTGCAGGATCTCTCCCAGGGGAACTCAAAGCAGAGCTCGAGGGTAGGTGATGACGGCCCCTGAGAAGCAGTTCTGGGTCGGGGGCAGAACGCTCTCTCCTCTCAGAAGCCACCGCATCTCACAAACCCCACGGCCGGGTGCGCCGTGAGGAGCTCCAAGGTGCAGCCATCGGGGTGAGCAAATGACAGGGAGTCCCCGGGGGGGGGGGGCGTGCAGGTCAGCAGGCTCTGCCTCCCCAGCCATCCCAGTCCTTCCTGGCAACCTTGGCCCGAATCCCACGGGCCTGCTGTGAAGGCAGCCACAGGGCTGGAGCAAGGGGAGGAAGAATGAGGGAGGAAAGACATTACTTTGGAGGATGGAGGGGGCGGGCAGGAAGGCAGGATTATGTCTGGCTTTTGTTGGCAGAGGGGAGAGGGCGGTAGGAAGCTGCCACCCTGAATGGCCAGGGCGGAAGTCCAGGGTCACAAAGGGAAAGTGAAATAAGGACACTGCTTCTTGAGAGGGCTGCTCAAATCCCTTGAGGGTACAGAGGTGGTTGTGGACTCTTGGGTACCTTCCAGGAGGGGAGGGGCAGGGAGGGGAGGGGGCGGGAGGGACACAAGAGAGGAGGTGGGGGAGGAGAGGAGAGCAGGGGGAAGAGGGGAGAGGGATGCATAGGAGAGGGGAGGTTGAAAGTCTGCGCTCGTGATCTTGGCCAAGACATTACACCTCTCTCTCAAATTCCTTGGACGCTGATAATTACCATGTGGATCGAAAGTCACGTATACAGTTCAAGAGTCTAACAGAGGCTTGACATATCACAGGACTTGAAGACCGTTCATTGCCTTCCTATTTGCCTCCCCAACCTCACATTTGGAAAAAGGAGATCAAGCCTGGGACCGAAAATGGCTTCTTTCCTTCCAATCATTCCTCATGGCCCAGACCCAAGTTCACGGGCCTCAGCTACTGGCAGCACGTACCCTAAAAGTCGGGCGGAAGGCTTTGACCTGTATCAGGTCAGAGGCTGGAGTCCATCTGTAGCCTTCCTGAGGTAAAGGGGCTCTACGGAAGGGTTGCCAGGACCGAGAGAGGGAACACATCGCCAGGTGCGACCACAGCCCAAACTCTCCAGGTGCCCTGACCCTCAGCTGGCAAACTGTCTCCCTGGTCCCACCGGAGAACCTGAGCTAGTGGAACATTCTGGGTTCCTTGTTGTTGGGATCCTGAGCCCCTGCTTCAGCACGCACTCTCAGGTGCCCCGCTGGTGACCCCATCCACCCACAGTGGGTGACCTGCGCCTCCAAGAGGGAGAGTGACGAGCTGAAGATGACATATCAATCTAGTGAAGAGCTGGGGACGGAACCAGGGTTTCCTGGTCTGCATAGCAGGGTCCCTTTCACTGCGCTTGGACAGAAGCAGGTGTTCTGAGCCCCGAGTCCAAACACATTTTCAGCTGAAGGCTTTTGTATCACTCCTGGGAGCAAGGGGGAGTCTGGGAGATGCAATCGGGATGCCGAAGCGTGGCAAGTTTTGAGATATTTTGATGGAATTTAGGGGTAACAATACAGGTTCATTCATCCAGCCAGCAGTTATCGAACCGGTAGGCGCTATGTGCCGTGCACTGAATGCTAGAGGTACCCACCCCTATCGCCTTGGGGTCCTTTGAAGTTGGGATCATTCTGCAAGCTGTGCGGTGGCCAGCCTTTCACACCATTGCTTTCCTCTCTGTGCAAGGGACTTAGTCATACAAGCTACCTGCCTAGCTCCACACTTGTGTGTGTGTGTGTGTGTGTGTGTGTGTGTGCACATGTGCATATGCTCCAGCTGTTCCCTGCAAATTCCAACTTTGGTCTGAAGTTTCTTGCTCCTTCTACCAAGTGACCAAGGCCTCGTCTGCTCTCCCTTGTCCTGCTCTGACTTCCTGATGCTATCTGGTTTTCAGCTTCCTGTCCCCAACCCCAACCTGCTGACCAGTGCTGACACCGGATGCTTTGCTTTGGCTTCTGGACCCTGGACCGTGTCTTACGCTCTCTGCAACGGCACTCCTGAGCGAGGGCCCCAGTTCTGCCCTTGGGGGAGGGCATCAGCAGATCCGAGGCTCACCCTGATCCCTGACTTGTGCCAACTCCAGACCCTGCCTCTCATTCTGCTCAGGGAAACTCAAGTGCTGGGGTCTGATGGCTGCAACTGATTCCTCCCCTCTGTAGAATAACGACCCCGTTTTCCTTTCTGTAGCAACCATCATGGTATGTCTTTGCTTTCACAGATGCAGCAAGAATGGCATAATGGGGTGCACGTGGGTGGAGGACCCGGGAAAAGGGACGGAGAAGTCAGTTCATCTGAGCCAAAGATTATTGCTTTTACCTGTGCTCACCTGAGGTCCTTCCTCAGTCCCAGGCACCATTTAGTGAGCCCTGTGTTAAGTGCTTTACATACATAATCTCCCTTACTTCTCTCTTAACAACCCTATGGAGTACGGGGGATTGTCGTCTCCACGGACTGGACATTGTGGGTGTCTCCTCAATACCTGTGCACCCCTCAAGGTGCAGCTCCCATGGAGTTTACAGGATCCGACCCTGGCCAGCTCCAGGGATGAGCCCTGGTCAGTTTAAGCAAGTGGTTGTCACAATGCGTTCTGAGGACCACTGGGGTCCCTGAGAGCCTTCCCGGAAGTCTGTGGGGCCTCACCTTCCCAAACTACGTATCCGCAAGAGGCTGGACTGTCTTCGTGAACTACAACTCCAACAACGGTATTACTGCGGCAGCCTGAGTGCGGAAGCGGGTATGAGACACCTGCTGTCGGACTTGAACCTTAAAGCCAGACTTTAAAGAGGTTTGCAAAAGTGTAAAACAGCGCCCCTCTTTTCAGTAACTTTTTTTTTTTTTTTTTGCTTTGGAAAGTATAGTTATTATTCATAAGACACGTTATTTCTATTAACACGTCAATGGGCTTATTGTTATTTTTAAAGTAAATAAACATTTAATCTTTTTCGGTTATAATTTCTAAATGGTAAAGTGAATAAATGCAATCCATAGAAACAGTAGCTTGTAGGAGCCTTGCCTAAATTTTAAACGTGTACTGGGAGTTATGAGAACACAAGTCTGAGAACTGCTGGCTGAGCCAATCCCGATATTCTGATAACCCTGGCCAGTGATTGGCTCAGGAGTTCAGGCCTAAGCCAATCAGCACGTGGCCTTCCCTTGGTGACCGCTATTGGCTGGAGAATAGGCATGTGACCAGTTTGGACCAATGAGGTCATTGGAGTAGCTGCCTATGAGCTGTCCGGGAAGTTTGTCCCGATTCTCTGGATGATAGGAACAATGCCACGTCTTTCTCTGATGTTATTGTGGCATCTGAATGTCAGCAGCTGGCTGACATCCAGCCCGAAGAGGAAACCGAACCCAGAAAAGGGCAGAGCCAAGAGAATCACCAAAAATGGAGACAAAGTCATGGATCAAGTTGACCTACATCTTCAAGTGCAGTGTCATGACCTAATAAACATCTTTATTTTTTTATGCCAGCTGGATTTGGATGTTGAGTCCTTACAGATGAAAACATTTGAACTGCAAAACCCTCCTTTACATATGAGGAAACTGAGGCTCAGAGAAGTTAAGCGAGTGCTAGTAAGTGCCAAGTGCCAGGATCCAAACCCATGTCTCCTTGTAAACCTTTATTTTCCCACCACACCACATAGCTTTCAAGGTTAAGTTCTTGCTTTTCTCAATCTACAATCCAGATCACAAGAAAACGTCATTGGGTGGGGCCCCAGGAAGCTGGACAGTCTGAGAGATTCAGGAGTGTCTCCCAAAGTCCCTCTCTTGGGCCCAGAAATGACAAGTTCCTTGTCTCACCTTTGGGAGGTTTTTGTTTGTTTTGGTTTTTTTTTAGTGTTTATTTGAGACAGAGCGTGAGTGTGGGAGGGGTAGAGAGAGAGGCAGCCACAGAATCCCAAGCAGGCTCCACTCTGAGCTGTCAGCACGAGCCCGATGTGGGGCTTGAACCCACGAACCACGAGATCATGACCTGAGCCGAAATCGGATGCTTAGCCCACTGAGTCACCCAGGCGCCCCCAGAACTGCATTCTTTACTGACTTGATGAGACCTAAGGACAGTGGGCCAGTTCGAGCGGTTGTTGGTCGCGAGCAACAGAAAGCGGTTACAGCTAATTCAAGCAGAAAAGGTACGTTTGTCTGGCTAGCTCACACATCTCCCAGAGGGTGGGAGAGACAGCCTTGGAGGGCGTGGAACTGGGAGTAGTGGCCCAAATCAAGCTGGCCGGGCCCCACTGTCCAGCACAGACACTCTTATCTTGCCTACTGCCACTCCCCATGATGGACCCACGGGTGCCTCTGCCACAGCCTGTGGAAACTGAACCGAATTTGCATTTCTTGTCACCTCTTTTGGGGCACTGGCTTCCAGTTCTAAGGGTGAGATGGTTGCCTCTGATTGGTGGAAACTAGGTCATGTGTCGAATCCTTAGCTGCAAGGGAGGCTGGGAATACCAGTCGCCTGCATTTTCAACTTGATGGAGGGGAGTAGACTCTTCCTGAAAGTACTTGGGGCTTCTTCAAGCCCAGAAAGGAGGTTTGCATGCCGTGTGGGCCAAACGAGTGACAGATGTCCACTAGAGAAATGTACTCTGGAGAGCCGCTTTGAGGCCCCCCGGACAGTAGGCGTGGTGGGTAAAAGCTCCTGAGCGCCCGGGAACAGGCTTCTCTCAGGGACAAATCCGTGGCTTTTGGCAGGGATTTGGGCTGCCGCTCACGCAGCATGGCGGGTCCCTTGGCTCTCTAACCAAGTACAAAGCAAACTCAACAATGACTAGGGGCATGCCTGGGCTCAACACCTGCTCCATTGACTGACTTAACCCCTCTGTGCCTCCGTTTCCTTGCTGTAAAGTGGAGGTAACTAGAGTTATCCCATGGTAGGGTTGTTGCGACTGTCAGAAGCTTCAGTATGTCAGGTGCTTGGCACTTGGCCATTAACTGTGACTTGTGACAGCACAGCGGAGGGGTCTGTCGTGTGTGAGCAACGTGGAGCCTGTCTGAATCCACCTGCCGCGCTCTGAGGATCTCTCTCTTTTCTCCCACCGCGTAGGATCTGCTTCTGTGATGGAGGAGTACACAGGAGCAAAAACAAAGCCCTGTGTGTTCTAGAAAGCTTCCCTGACGACCCCGAGTCCCAGCGGTCTCTCCCAGCCTTCAGTGCTGACAGCGTTCACTCATTCATTCATTCACCCGATGATTTCTTCCCGCTTGCCTCATTACTCAGCATCCCAATGCCTGACCGAGCTCCTTGAACCCTGGCCTCCTTCCTCTTGTAGAGAGAAGTTGGCTTCTTTCTCATTTGCACTCGCTCCCCCTTCACCTGGGACATCTCTCTGGATCATCGCCTGGTCGACTTTTTTTGGTCATTCAAGTCTTAGTTCAAATGCCACCTCCTCTGGGGCGCCTGGGTGGCTCAGTCGGTTGAGCATCCGACTTCAGCTCAGGTCACAATCTCACGGACTGTAAGTTCGAGCCCCGCGTCGGGCTCTGGGCTGATGGCTCGGAGCCTGGAGCCTGCTTCCAGTTCTGTGTCTCCCTCTCTCTCTGCCCCTCCCCCGTTCATGCTCTGTCTCTCTCTGTCTCAAAAATAAATAAACGTTAAAAAAAAAAAAATTTAAATGCCACCTCCTCTGAGAAGCCCTTCGGGTCGTGTAAACCAAAGCAGCTGCCCCTCTTTTCTCCCTTTACTTTCTTTTATTCTCTGGCCTCAGGTGCTCTGAGCTGACCTAATGAGAGTCCCGGGGCCGACTGTGACACAGGCTGTGGCTGTGGCCACCACGGAGCAGGCCTGCCTGGGTTCCGGGAAAGGAAAGCTTTCTGAAGCCAGGCACCATGGCCTGCAGCCGTGTGTCTCAGAGAACTTAGTGCAGAGTCACTGTACGAGGAAGGGCTGGAAAGACTTGGGACTCAAGGCCTGCCGTGAACTTTGGGAGGCCCTCCAGCCGAAGCCCTTCCCCCCAGGAAGATGAGCCCCTGGCTGGTTCTGTACATCAGCTGGTGACAAGGGCATTGCGTGGCCCTTCCTGGCTGTCAGGGCCGCTCTCAGAGCCCTGGTGTGACCCGGAGGGAGATTGCCGAGGGATGGACCGTGGGGGCTTCAGCAGCTGACAAGGGGATGGGATCAATGTTAATGAGAAGGCCTGCTGATCTGGCGGCTTTGCTAATTAGGCCACAACAGCTCCGGACCCAGCCAAGGAAAGCGGGTTGCTTATACTAATCAAGGGCGGTCTGCACTTCCTGGCTGGCCGGGCTGCCCAGAGCCTGCAGCGTGTGCCCAGCATGCAAGGCATGGCGGGGGAGGGTTGGGGGGGGGGTAGGAGCATGGGACCAACACTGTAAAAAACCAGAGACAGCTCCCTGGCTGCTCCCTAGATTCTGGGGCTGCCCATTGTCCCCGTATGGGGAGAGGCGACACGGATAATGGCAGAGGCCGCCGGTGAGGCCGGGAGAGGAAGGAGAAAAGGCAAATGCCAGGAGGGGCCGCTTACAGAATCCTGCTCTGGAAGGGGGGGAGACGGATGGCGAGACTCGCTTTCCAAAACTCAGCCTCAAGTGACGGCGGCACAGCGGGCTACCCCATGGCATCCGTAGGCCTAGACTCTGTGCCTGGTGGGGAAGGCCCTTGCCCCAGGGCCGAGGGCAGCCTCTGCTCCACTGAGTCCAACAGCTGGCTGGATGAGCAAGGCGACAGAGTTGTCCCCTTTACCCAAGTCACAGATGTGGGCTATTTCTCAGACCCTGGAGAAGTCTCTGTGCAGATTCACTCATTCATTCATTCATTCGTTCGTTCATTCATTCACTCATGCAGCACCTCCTGTGGACCCCATTCCAGCCACCGGGCATACAGAGAGGAATGGTCCCATCCTTGTCTTCGAGAAGCTCGGAGTCCAGCGAGGACCACAGACCAGCAATTATGTAAGCATGGGCGGCACTGGCACATCTGGGAGGCCAAGCAGCTGAGCTGGGAAGGGTGTGTCCAATCCATTGGACTTCAGATTTCTTAACGAGATTAAGAAAATTTTCCAGGGGTGCCTGGGTGGTTCAGTTGGTTAAGCGACCGGCTTCGGATCAGGTCATGATCTCGCAGTTTGTGAATTCGAGCCCCACGTCAGGCTCTGTGCTGATGGCTCGGAGCCTGGAGCCCGCTTCGGGTTCTGTGTCTCCCCCTCTCTCTGCCCCTCCCCTGCTCACGCTCTGTGTCTCTCTGTCTCTCAATAATAAATAAACGTTAAAAAAAAAATTAAAACAGAGTTTGTGGAGATAAGTTACACTATCAATATACTTTCATGAAAACCTCCCAAAAAAAGCACAATAAAAAAATATTAGAGCAAAATATTAAAAAAAAAAGAAAGAAAATTTTCAGGCATTGCACAGGTGGTAAGAGGCGAGTCCGGGAGCGGGAGTGGGTCAGGTGACAGAGGAGAACGTGGTCCTGAGCAGGAGGAACAGTGTTTGCCAGGCCAGTGGCCGATGCTTAGATGCTGTAGCAGGAGGGGCCACGGTGAAAGCTGTGGGCCGGTGGGGGGCGGGGAGATGGGGGTGACAGAAGGCAGGAAGTTTACAATTTGACTCACGCACGGCCGACGCCCTGAGTGGCAGCGCCCTGTGCTTTGTCGGGTCAGAGAAATGTGCGTGGGGAACGGTTGGTTTGAAACCTGCAGCCAGAGAGTCATAACTGCGGTTAATTATACTCTTCATCAACTATTTAGCGCCTCCCTTTGTAGCCGGGGCTGGAGCTGGGCCCCGGCTGCCTCATCAATATTTCAGATGTGTCTTCTTCTCAGCTCAGAATGAGCTTGTCATTTGCACAACTTTTGAGACACTCCGTTGGCAACGCCGTCTGCTCCCGAGCTGGGGTGAGATTTGTTACATTCAGAAGGTGCCTCCCTCGGGAAAGGGACTTTTCAGACGAGTCTTGCACCTTCAATGTAGGCTTAAAGGGGACGGATCAGTGCTGCCCGCTTTGAGCTCTCGCCCTCCTCTGGCCTCCAGGTACGGAGGTCTTAGGCCGAGTGGGGTGTATAGAGCTCCAGACGCGATATGGTCAGAAAAGAGTTTTTCCAATTCTGCGTTTTCCCAGCCCACCGCCCCCTCTGTCGGGGAAGTGGCGGTGGGTGGGTGTGACGGCATGAAGGGTAGGGGTGGGGTCAGTTAAAGTGAGGGGGAGCAGGAAGGGAGGATGGAGGTCTTTGTACTCTGCACCCGCCTGTGCTCCAAGAGGCATTTGCTTCCACAGGGGAGTGTCCCCCACCCCCCGCCCACCGCCGGCCAGATCAAAAGGTTTCTGGCCTCCCCTGTGCAGCTCTGGTCATGGGAGCCATTTCTCTCTTATTTATTTATTTACTTACTTACTTATGAGAGACAGAGTTCAAGCAGGGGAGGGGCAGAGACAGAGGGAGACACTGAATCCCAAGCAGGCTCCAGGCTCCGAGCTGTCAGCACAGAGCCTGACGTGGGGCTCGAACCCACGAACTGTGAGATCATGACCTGAGCTGAAGCCAGATGCTTAACCGACTGAGCCACCCAGGCACCAATGCCCCCTCACTATTCTTTTAAAGGATTATTCCCTTATGGTGTAGACCGTATCCTGTAGACTGGCAGCCCCGTGAGGCAGGGAACAGGTCCAACTTTGTTCATTATTACATCCCAGCACCTAGAATAGCAGCTGGCACATAGTAGGTGCTCATAAATACTTGTGGAAAGGATGCATGAATGAGGGATAATCTCAGCAGATTGATGATTCTTTCCTTCCTCTCCCTCCCTTGCTTTCTTCCTTCCTTCCGGAAACTTCCTGTGTGTGCTGGGGATACAAGATGCGTCAGACGATTTGGCCTGGGCCCTGGCCATCAGATGGCTCGGCCTGCAGGAGACCCCACTGCCCAAGGGCAGGCGCTTCCTGGGCTCATCTGCCCATGCTGGAGGGGGCCGGGCAGATCTAACCCTCGGCACGGACACGGATGCAGCAGAGATGGCTCGTAATTCAAAAGCCTGCTTTGGAGACACATTCGGGGGGGTTCCCTGCAACCTTCCAGCGCCTCCCTTTCCACTCTGCCCCTCGCAGAGCCTACAGGTAAAGCCTGCAGGTGGGCTCCTGTGGGCTGCCAGGGGAGGGTAGGATGCTGGAAATGTCGTAGGAGAAGCTAGCCTTCAAACAATCCAGGGACTGTAGGATATGGGGCAGGGGATGGGAGGAGAGAGAGAGAGAGAGGTGCCTCTAAAAGACAGACGACTCTCTTCCCATAATGACGGTGCAGGGAGGGCATCCAGATACTGGTCATCGGAGATGACCCAGAGGCAAGCCCCCAGCAGGGACCGAACTCTCTTCTGCCAGAAGTGTCTTCTCCCTGGAGTTCTGGGAGGATTTAGGGCTTGTGGCAGGTGCTTGCCTGGGCCCCCCGGGGACCTTGAGACTCCACTGAGGCCACAAATGAGGGCAGAGATGAACCACACATGACAGCAGGGCCACCACCCCGCGGCATGCTGCCTGTCACCTTGAGAGGGCACTTACTTCTAGGTGTCTACACAGCTCACAGACACTTTCGTGGCAAGCCAGAGGGCAAAGGCAGGAGGAACGGAGGAGGGAACGCCAACCTCTCTTCACACTCCCCAGTAGCTTCTGATCACACGCACAGGCAGGGCCAGATCCAAGAGCAGGAGGCACCGTAAAACCTCGCCCAGCCAGACCCCAATTGCCACAGATCCCAGGATGCTTCTGTCTGCTCTGCCCTAATGAGAAAATTACTTTAGGGGTTGCTTTCTTATTTTCAAGGAAGTATCTACTCATTGCATAAAAGTCAGACAAGTCAGAGAAGTAAAAAGAAAAAAAGTATAAATCGCCTGTAAAATTACACTTGCCTTACTGTTACTTCTATTGGCTTTTCTTCCCCTCAAACATAAGACAACACAGAATTGTCCGGCAATCAGATAGCATTACAGAGGCTATCTTGCCTTTTAAAATTTTACTATTAAATGTTTTTTGTTAAATTCAACAATACTCTACGGACATTTTCTCATGTAGCTGGGAAATGTAGCAATTTTAAACTGGTGGTTTTCATCAGAAGCAGTATGAAACTGGATGAAATACAGATTCCCGGGCCCCATCTGGAGCCCTACCGGTGGATCTGCTGTGGGGTCTGGAAGTTTCTACATCGGAAGAGCCCCCAAGATGACTCTGAGTCACAGAATTTTGATCTATAGGATACCTTGAAAATTACCCGCTCCTGGGGTGCCTGGGTGGCTCAGTCAGTTAAGCATCTGATCTGACTCTGACTCAGGTCATGGTCTCATGGTTCATGGGTTCGAGCCCCGCATCGGGCTCTGCGCTGACAGCAAGGACACTGCTTGAGATCCTCTCTCTCCCTCTCTGTCTGCCCCTCCCCCGCTCATGCTCTCTGTCAAAATAAATAAGTACATAAACAAACAAACATGAAAAAAAATTTTGAACACCCTTTCCTGCAATTTTAGAAGTTGGCAGGGTGAAAAAAGATTTCAATTTGTTATCAGGAATATTTAAAGCGTTAACTTTTACAGGTATTGAGGGTACAGATGTTTGGCTGCAAGTTATGTTTTACTGGATGTCTTTATATTTTTATCTGATAATGAACAAAGCCCAACTCTCAGATCATTGATGGTACGGGGTCTGGATCAAAACCTCGGTGGCAATTCAGAGCAAGTGCTGAAAAAAAGGATGTTTTTATTAAAAAATTTTTTTTTTAACATTTATTCATTTTTGAGAGAGTGCAAATGGGGGAGGGGCAGAGAGAGAGGGAGACACAGAATCCGAAGCTGTCCGCACGGAGCCCGACTCGGGGCTTGAACTCACGAACCGCGAGATCATGATCTGACCTGAAGTCGGACCCTTAACCGACTGAGCCACCCAGGTGCCCCCGAAGAAAGGATGTTTTTAAAGGAAGGGATGTTTCTATTCATATATGGAGAAAAAAATTTTTTTTCAAAGAAAAACATTTCAGCTTTTAGGGGATGTCATGGGTTTGGCAGATTCATTTTCTTTGTCTTGCACTTTCTGAGGCACGACGTCCCATCAGTGAGACTGATGGCCGGTGCGACCGCAGGATGGAGCACCGTCCTTGGGTAATGGAGGGGTTCAGCGACATTTGCAAGATGGACTTCTCCATCAGGAAAAATAGACATCAGGAAGAACGGGCTTCACGTGCAACTGAAAGAGCTTTCCCTAGGGGCGATGCAGAAAGGACTTCCTGCTCAATCTTCCATTAAAGAGAAACTTGAATCGCCCAGATCAGCCCGTTTCCAGAGTGGAGCATTCCAGCTGACCCAGCTGGGTTTACTTACCCCAAACCCAAACTTGTCGAGCTGGAAAAGGAAAGGTGATTGTTTGGCAAGTTCTGAGAAGCCCCGCGGGTTCCCATGGCAAGCTTCCCCTTGAAGTGCCTCAAACTGGGTTCTAACTCTAGAGTTTGGCTTTCACCTACAAGGAACTTTTTTTTTTTTTTAATGTTTATTTATTTTTGAGAGAGAGCATGAGTGGGTGAGGGGCAGCGAGAGAGGGAGACACAGAATCGGAAGCAGGTTCCAGGCTCTGAGTTGTCAGCACAGAGCCCGACGCAGGGCTTGAACCCACGAACCACGAGACCGTGACCTGAGCTGAAGTCTGATGCTTAACCGACGGAGCCACCCAGGTGCCCCTCACCTACAAGGTACGTTTCACTGAGGTTACCACCCCACAGTCTGATAGTTGCCACATCTGTCATGTTAAGACCATGGTCGACAAACTTTTTTGGTAAAAGGCCGCATAGTAAATATTTCAGGTCATGTGGTCTCCACGGTGTCCGTTCCAGCTACTCAGCTCACGTTGCAGGGCAAGAGCAGCCTTAACTAATATGTAAATGAATGGGTGTGGCTACGTTCCAATGAAACTTTATTTATGGACAGCGACATTTACATGTCATGTAAATTTCACTTATGAAATATTACTCTTCTCGTGATTTTTTCCAACCATTTAAAAGTATTCCTGTTAGCTGGGCTGTAGGTACAGTGGGGAGGAAAAGGGCTGGATTTGGCCCATGGGTTGGCAGGGAGGGGTGGGCTGCAGACTTTTCCAGGGTCAGAGCTGTCTCTAATAGGATAGGAATTGTCTCTGGGGAGACAATGAGTGCTAAGTCATCCTGGACAAAAACCAGATCTGGACGTCATCTCAGTTTGGGTCTTCCCTACAAAGCAGACCCTAAGACAAGGATGTGGGCACAAGAAGTTTATTTGGGATTTGGTCCCGGGTAGCAAGAAGTGGGGAAGGCAGACAAGGAAGGTAGGCTGACAAATGGGTTCCTGCTGTGACACTTGGGGTCGGTCCTCTGCAGCCCTCTAAGAGACTGTGTAGAACGCATCGGGCATGGTCTCCACGGAAGGACCGAAGCAGGTGCAGTGTGTATATTCCAACTCCTGGATGCCATGGCCTGAGGGTGGTCCTGAGGTGCTCCCTCTGTGACCTCTGACCCTGCTCCTGGTGGGTGGGTGAAGCATGCTCTGTGGCCATAGAATGTGCTCAGGAAGACCCAGGAAGTCATGGCATGGATCAGAACTGTCTGCACAAGACTGCTGGAGAGGACAGGTGATAGGGGTAAGGATGGGACCCTCTCTGCTCTTCGGGAAATCTCCAGCCAGAAGGGTGGCTCACTAAAAGATCTTGTATGATTTTATTATCCTAACAGACTGGTGATCACGCCCACTCCTTTGAACAGACCCCAGCAATGCCTTTGTATCGTTGTCTGCCTCAGTCTAGACCTGTGTCCCCTAACCCAACCCACACCACGTTCCCCAGTCTGCCCTCTGCTGGCGTTGGGCTTTAGGGTTCATCCTGCACGTCACATCCGGCCCCACGTCCCTTGGAAGTACAACTTTTCTCCACCCTGAGCTGGAGACTCTCTGGAGTTACCCTGCTCTGACCCCAGGACCCTCTGCTCCTAGACAGTATCTCTGCAGCACTCCCTCCTTCCCTCCCAGGAGAAAACCAACCCAGCTTTGGCCCATTTAAGTGCCTTGAAAGGGCATGGCCCCGGGGCCGATTCTTTATTCAACACTTAATCAATCGCCACTTACAACGGCATATCTACCCTTTTTTAAAGCATCGGCTATATGTCTAGCCTCGTGCTAAATGCTCAGCACGTGTCGTCTATGATGCTTTTATCATTTTCACTCAGCAGACAGGATTAAGCAGATCCCAAGGTCGGCTTTAAAAGCTAGAGCTGAGATTTGAACCCAGATCTATTCCCAGAGCTCCTGTTCTTCCCTTCAAAACCAACTCTTATGTCATATTTGATACATAGACAACAATGGATATAGGGGGTTACCAGGGGCTGGGGGGAGGGGAGTTAGTGTTTCATGGGGACAGAGTTTCAGTTTTGCAAGATAAAAAGAGGTCTGGAGATGGACGGTGGTGACAGCTGCACAACAGTGTGGGTGCACTTAATGTCACCGCGCTGCACACTTGGAAGGGGTTATGAGGGTAACTTTTATGTTATGTGTATTTTACCACCAGAAAGACATTGAAAAAATACATAATATACACGCAGGTTATGAATCCTAATAATAAAGTCAACATCTGTGAGTCAGCATCGTTGGACTGTTGTCTATTTGCCTCTCCCTTGTTCTAAATCCCTGCTTTCTCTACCAGGGGTCGGTGCTATCGGAGGGTTTGGGGATCATCAATCCTTTCGTTTATATATATATATTTAAATGTTTATTTATTTTTGAGAGAGAGAGAGAGAGCGCAAGTGAGGAAGGAGCAGAGAGACAGAGGGAGACACAGAATCGGAAGCAGGCTCCAGGCTCTGAGCCATCAGCACAGAGCCCGACGCGGGGCTCAACCTCGAGAACAGCGGGATCATGACCTGAGCTGAAGTTGGACGCTTAACCTACTGAGCTGCCCATCCACCCCCAACATCAATCCTCTCTTTAAAAAAAGATCTGACTTAATCAATGTGTGTTCTTAACAACATATTGTTTGGTTCCACCTTTTGTTGTTAGCTTTTCAAAAATGGTATCGCAATAAATGTGGTCCCCTGTGACTTGCTTTTTTCATTTACCCTTACTATTCTAAGACTCCCCATGTTGTTAGGTACAGCTGGAGTGCATCTATTACACGGCTCTATGCTATTCTGTTAAGTGACTATATCATAATTGCTCAATTTTTTTTTTTTGTTTGCTTGTTTGTTTTGTGCAATTATAAGCTGTAAGCCCACTGTGGTAGACTACTATTTTTCAGAAATATTCACTACTTCTCCCTGGAGGAGAATAACTATACTTTCCTCCTGATGATGGCAGCTTTGACCTTGGGACTTCCTCTGGTCAATGAAATGCACAGAATTGATGTGTGTCATCTCTGAGCCAAAGCTCTTAGAGTCGGCACGTGATGTGCCCCTTTCTCTTTTTCCTGCCAGGGTCTTAGAGGCTACGCCATCAGCCTGGGTCCTGGCTGTACCGGATACGAGCATAAGTGACAAATAAACCCTGTGGCATAACCGAGTCTATCCTGATACATCACGCTCTTTCCACTGTAACCCAGTGGTTTCTGTTGTAGGAGTCAGAGGTTGTGGCCATTTTTCTGCCAGGCTAAACTAATCAGTAATGCATAAAGCCATACTCAACAGGTTAAACGGGGCATCACCCCTTCCAGTGTGTGTATTCATAGTGATTCCCTCACTGTAATGAACTACATCCATTTGAAGATGATTAGCATTTGCGGGACTGATTGGCACCTCCTACCTGACTTCTGGGGTCCCTCACTTTCCCTCTTTCCCCAGGTCTTTGAAGTTAACACTCGTGCACAAGAGGGTGCAGCAGGGAGAGGGGGGTACGCCCGGAGGCTTTCCATTCTTGGGGTCCCGGGGCTGGAAACCCCAGGGGACCCATGGGAAGGACGAGTCACAGAGCAAGTCTGGGCAGAAGCCTTTGTGTTCCAGCCTCCTGGGCGGGGAGGCTTGCAAAGTGCTGCCCGGACGAGGCGAGTTTGCCCGAAACCTCACAAAGGTGTTCACGTGCTAGAAGATGACAAGAATGTCCCCGGATCAGCTAATTTCCTTTTCTCATTAAAGCCACAGCAATGAGGAAGGACAAACACAGCTGTGTTGTGCTTCCCCTCTTCTCAATGATCACTCAGAGGGGCAGTCAGGAGAGAGGCTCGTTTGGTGCTATTTTCATTCCTTGTCACTTGCCTATCTTCTTTCTTCTTTTTCTTTTCCTCTTTTTTTCCCAGTTCTATGGAGGTCCCCTTAACCATTCGCATCCACACAGTGGGCAGACTCATGCACCCACATATACACACCCTGAGGAAACTGTAATGAGAGAGAGAGAGAGAGAGAGGGCGAGAGCGAGCATGCACCGGGCAGGAGCGATTAATCCGTCCTAATGATAAAGATCATTATGGATATGGACACAAAGAAGGAAGGGAAACAGCACATTTCATTGTAATTAGGCCCAGAAGCTCATTACTGGGAGCAGGGAAGGAAAGTGATCAAGCAGTCGCACCCTGAAAAATGCCTCCTCCGGGCTCCACGGGAACGTGGTGGCAAGAAACACGACCGCAAGGCTCATGACTCCCAAACCGGGGCTCCTTGGGGCAGGGCAGGAGGCCAGGGATCACAGGAAGGGCTGTGAGATTTTTTTTAAGAACTTAAAAAATGCTTCATGGGAATTATTATTTTTTTTAATGTTTATTTATTTTGAGAGAGGACGTGTGCAGGGGCACACGTCGGGGAGGGGCAGACAGGGAGAGAACGAGAATCCCAAGCCGGTTCCATGCTGTCAGCACAGAGCCTGACATGGGGCTCGAACTCACAAATTGTGAGATCATGAGATCATGACCTGAGCTGAAATCGAGAGTCAGACTGACCGAGCCAACCCACGGCCCCAAGGGAAATCATTATTTTACTCCCGATAACCGTGCACAAGAAGACACACTAAAAATGTCAAGTTTCTTTGTTTAAGGCCGGAATTCTATCCGCTCAGTGGTAACACTAGCTTACTTAGACCAGTGAGAGGTCTCATTGGTTGTTGATCACATCGTAGGAATTTCTGGGATTCATTCCTAGTGAATGCAGTCATGGGTTCTTCCCAGGGAGGCTAATGCCTCTGCACAGCTAGCATTGTCTTTGCTCCATGGCACAGGGGGAGAAGAATACATTATGTAATCAGTTTAGGAAAAAAAAAAAATCTTTCAAAACCTAGGGTTCATGAGGGGTCAAATAATAAAAGGGATCTTTGGCAGAGAAGGGGAAGGGGAGAGAAAGTGGGGGGGTGGAATTAGCATTTATTGGTCATTTACTAATACCCAGGGCTATGCTAATTGTAATACATAAATAATCTCATTTAATCCTTAGAACCACACCTGGGGAGGAGTGGTGGTGGTTCATTTCTCAATTCATTTTAAAAGTGTTTATGAACACCTACTAGGAACTAGGTATTGTTCTAAATGTTGGAAATGCAGTGGTAAACTATGTGAGAAGGGGGCGGGGAGAGAGAGAGAGAGAGAGAGAGAGAGAGGCACTCAGATCCCACACAATGGCTGGAGTCAATCAGATGGAGAGAAGGGGGACAAGCATTCTTGGCAATGAGTTCAGCAGGTGCAAAGGTCTGGGGGCAGGAGCTGGAAGCTTTGGAGTACCTGGCCTGAAGCCTGCCTGGCCGGGGAGAGGTGTGCAACAGGAAGAGAGGAAGGAGCACCCTCCCCCAGGCTGGACTCCTGGGTTAACCCAAGCAAGAGCTTAGTGATTATCCCATTTCCAGATTAATAAAGGAGAACTCGGAGGTAACGTTATTGTTGTTGATTCTGGCATTAAAGTGTTTTTGGAAAAGATGCTCATAATGACTCCATACCAATGGGTAATAGCTGCATGCCAGGCATTTTCCCGTGCACAGTGATGTCCTGTTCTCCCTGGACTCCCCAGCGAGCACATCTTTATGCTGCATGTTTAAATGGGGCTCAGCCTCCATGGCTAAGGTCCCCTCTGCCCCACCCCACGGGTGGATCTCTTCTGCACCATGGTGTTCCCACTGTGAACCATGATTTTCCTTTGAAGGCTCTCAGCTAATACTTCCTGCTCAGCTATGGAAACCATTTAGGGAAAGTCAAGAGGTTGGTCTAGCCTTTGACCACACACAGTACAGATCTCTGGACCAACAGCATGGTCCTTACCTGGAATTTGCTAGAAATACTGCATCTTGGGCCTAACTCCAGAGCTCCTAATCAGAAGTTTCATTTTAAGGAGAGCCCCAGCTGACTGCCATGCACAGGGAGTTAAGGAACACTTCTCTAAGTGACCTCCCGAAATCGCTCAGTTCTGGGCTTCTGTGACTCCAGTGACAAACATCCTAAATTTGGAGAACTTGACGGTATATACATTCAAACCAAAGCCATGCAGTTCATACTGCTGTTATACATACAATATTAAAGGCTAATTTTATTCTTGAATACAGTGGTACAACAGAAAGAGATGTTTTGGTATTGGGTGCTCTTTGGACTTAGTTACAGGCTACAAAACCCTGGGCGAATGATATCATCTCTTTCAGGCTCAGTTTCTTTATCTATGAAATAAGGAGGTGCAGAACAGATTGGGGCTGGGGGACCTGAGGGATGAAGAAAGGCTTTCTAATCATACACAGGAAGGTCAAGGGGACGTTTAATGAGGTAAGGAAAACAACTGATTTCCAAGCAGGTGGTCCACAAAGAAGTGGTGTGCTAATTTAAGAATTATAGTTCAGGGGCGCCTGGGTGGCTCAGTCGGCTGAGCATCCGACTTTGGCTCAGGTCACGATCTCGCGGTCCGTGAGTTCGAGCCCCGCGTCGGGCTCTGGGCTGACCTGAATGACTTTTGACAAATCTCTTTGCTTTTTTTTTGCCTTGGTTTCCTCACCTATAGAAGAGGGATGACAGCAGCATCCACCTGGCAGGGCTGTCATGAGACTGAAGTGAAATAATCCACGCAAAGTTCTTAGAGCAGCCTCTCGAAGTTCTTAGGTGCTCAATAAATGCCAACTAATTTTTTTTAAGTGTTCTATAATTGCTTTTATTTTTGCAATCATTCTGACTTGTCCTCCTGAGTGCAGGGAGATGAAGGTTTTTGGAAGAGCAAGGTTTTGATGGGTGATGCTTTGGGGATCTGAACTCTAACTGGCACTTTGTCATTACCCTGGGCCCTCAGAGTTGGTGTGGCACTTTGCATGACCTTACCCCAATACCTGGAGCTCTGGACTGGCATAAGTATTAAGTCTATAACAGTAGTCCTCATTTATCAAAGCCAAGTGTATGCCCAACTCCAAGCAAGGCACTTTCCAGGCATCATTTCACACCCTAGCAGCCCCCAAACAGGCTAGTCCCCCTGCTACGGACAAGGAAACTGAAGCTTAGGGAGAATAAACAATTTGCTGCATGTGAGAAGCTAACACACAGGAGTTGTTTTTTTTAAATTCGTGTTTATTTTTATTTTTGAGAGAGAGAGAGAGAGAGAGAGAGAGAGACAGAGAACAAGCAGGGTAGGGGCAGAAAAGGAGGGAGACACAGAATCTGAAGCAGGCTCTAGGCCCTGAGCTGTCAGCACAGAGCCCGACACGGGGCTTATGACCTGAGCTGAAGTTGGACACTTCAACGACTGAGCCACCCAACGACCCCAGAAGATGAGTTTTAATTCAAATTAAGAACTGCTTCACCAAACCACGCTTCAGAGATATCAGATGGGCTTTTTTTCTTCTACAAGAACTTGAAGTTTTGCATTTAAAAATGCTCTAGTCATAACTATTCAAAATGACCCTCAGAGTCACAGTAAAATTTGAGGTTCAGACTTAATGACTCAACAGGCATTTGAAGAGTGCCAGCTCCAATGGCAGCTCAAACTAGACCCCGAGAGATACACAGGAGGAGAGGAGATTAGTCCTTGCCCTGGAGAAGCTGAGACCGGGTCTAGAGGAGGAGAGGAAGTTGCTACCACTGGCGGGCAGCAGCCACAGCTTAGGGCTTGGGACAATGCCTAGCACATAATCAGCAGTCAATAAACACTTGTAGATGAAGGATAAATGAACAATGAAAGTCCAGGACCAGGTGGTAAACAATGCCATGATATTGGTGGCAAAAGGCTGATTTCCTGCCTTCTAGTCTTTCTTGAGCCTTAAGGTCCTCAAATGATTTCTACAGCTTTCAAAAGGGGTTCTGCCAGCATTTCCCGTGCCCTTTGTATTTGCTACCACCCGTTTCTGCACTCACCAGTCGTGACAAGTGTTGGGAAGTGGTTGGCTGGGAAGCTATCTGCCCAGTCACTCTGCTGGATTTTCTGCTTATCACAGGAACATTCATTCTCCAGAACATTCGTCTTAAGCTGGTTGGGCACAACCCGTGCAGGACTGGTCACAAGTGACTCCAAGAGCACATGGTGTTGCTAGTTAATGGGACAGAGCTTTTAGACAGTTACCACGCTCTCTGAGGATGAGCTCCATGCCCACGGCATGACACAGAGACCTCGAGGGCATGGGACACGCGGCGGTGTAATTCTTTCCCCACACGAGCCTAGGAGCTGCTCAAGGGTGAGGGTTTGTCTTACTGTTCCCCCAATCCCCAGCACTAGCTAGAGCCCAGTATAAATTATGTCCCATCCCCTTGAATCTGGGCTGCTGTGATTGCTCTGATCGGTGATGTACAGAAGGAAGGATGCCATGTGACTTCAAAGTTAGGTCCTGAAAGTCTGCAGCTTCCAGGTGTTTCTCTTGGAAAGTTCCCTCTTGGAACCCAGATGCTCTAACACACCCAGGTGACACGGCGAGACCACAGGCAGGTGCTCTGATCATCACTCCTGGCTGGGCCCATCCTCTGAGTCATACCTGTGCACTTCTTTAGACTAGTGAAGACGCCTTCTCGGAAGCGGACCTGTTGGCCCAGCTCCCACCTATCCGGGTCAGCTCCAGCTGAGGCTGCAGAATCATGGAGCAGAAAGAAGCTACCCCAGCCCTGTCTGGCTTCCAGACCCACAAAATCCCTGAGCAAAATAAAATGATTAGTGTTGTGCATCACTAAATTCGGGGTGGTTTGTCATGCAGCTGGAACAACTCTGCAGGGCGCCAGACTGCATGGGTTCCAAACCCAGCTCCACTAATTATTATAGACATTTCCAAGGGAAAGCCACTGGGCCCTGCAGGCCTCAGCTTTCTCATCTAGAATGGGTGTCCACAGAGACTCTGTCTTGGCGGGTTGTTGCTAGCACTAAGTGGGAAAGTGTACATGAAGCATGTGACACTTGTCTGGTGTAGAAGCCTTTACAGTTCTCTTTCATCAGCTCAGAGTTTTAAGGGGCATCTCCCTTTTGTCATATCACTCCCTCCATCGCCCCCTACAACCTGAATCCTCCTGAGCACGTGAACCACATCCTAAAGCTGGTTTAGGCACTTCTGTGTGCTTGCCTGCAGCAGTCAAACATCTGGGAAGCCCAGGGTAGAAGCCCATCTCTCCTGCTATTTGCCTTCAAATTCTTGGCATGGGATTTAATCTTTCTGAGCCTTTTCATCATTTATAACAAGGGGTTAGGAAGTTGTAAACACTCATGAGATAATGCACATAATGCACTTAATGTGGCGGCTTCCACCTGGCACCCATTCCATTGTGGTCACTGTCTCCATCATGGCCGGAGGACCCTGAGTGTCCCTTAGACACCTCCACTCCGTGGGGGAGGGGTCGGTGTTCCTGCACAGCTGCACACATCAGATTGTATTCCCATCATCCATTTGGGAACCCTGTTGGTCCTCATGGGGGTGGTTCTTGGGCCCAGTTCTGTGGCACAGATTTTTCCAGAGCAGGGCTTTGAGTCAATCTGAGCCAACAAGTCCACTTTCTGCATGATTGTTCCAGTGAGAGATCCAGGCTGTTTCTGACCCTGAAGCCAGAGTAAGCATCGTTGGATACTGATGGGCTGTGATACCGACAGATCGTATCTGGCTATTTTCCTCTGGAAAGCTGGCACAGTGCTATTTATGATGTTGATAACATCTTAGAATTATTAGTCTTGTAGATAACACTGAACAGTTTAAAAGTACCAGATATAAATAACTCCGTTTGACTTCTCAATTATAATCTATGTAACTATTGATAAATGATTTTGTATAGAGCATTTTCTATGCATTAGGAACTATGCTAAGGGCTTTACATATGTTAATTCACTTAATTCCAACAACAACCCCACACGAAGGGGTATTTACTCCATTACGTGTCACATATGTGTCCTGGCTGGGATTTGAAAGGACACCTTCTGATTCCAGAGCCCAGGTGCTAATGTGATACCACACCTGTGACAGAGGTCCCTTCTGCTCTTGGAGGTACATGTGGGGATTTAAAGGGAGAGGAGAAGGCTCTTCATCTCAGCAAAGTTGAGCCACAAGAATTACCTTTCAAGAAAACCAGAATAAGCTCCTTCAGAAACACGAAGCCAGGGTCAAAAGACCACTGTGGGGGGGATGAGGCCATTTCGGGTGCCAGGAATCATATCAACATCCACCGCAAATTCACCAGTAAGTTCATTAACATTCAAATGACCCTCCTATTCTCTCTGGGATGCAGGAGGGACAGTGTCTCCCCAGGACCTGGGCAAATGTAGTGGCCAATGGGCAATTCAGCCAGAAAGAAGGCCTAGCACAAGGGAAGAGGTTATAGAAGGTGGATACACAGAGCGTCTGGAAAGCTCTGTAACAGTCTAGCTGAAGCTCGAATGGCCTTTCTCCTCTTTGTCTTCCTTGTCCTCCTTGTCTCCTGCTGGTGGAACTTGGCTGGATTTTACCATAAAACCTGGAGTTGGGGGCTGCCTGTGTGGCTCAGTCGGTTAAGTGTCTGACTCTTGATTTTGGCTCAGGTCATGATCCCAGGGTCATGGGATCAAGCCTCATGTCCGGCTCTGTGCCGAACACAGAGCCTGCTTGAGGTTCTCTCTTTCCCTCTCCTTCTATCCCTCTCTCTCCCTGCAACCTCCAAAAAAAAAAAAAAAATCTGGAGCTGGGAAAACTCTGCTTTGGGGAGGTCTATGGCTATCCATCTTCTGGGCCAAGCCATTCATTTGACAGATGGGGAGACTGAGGCCTGGGGAGGGGAGTCCCAGACCAAAGAGTTACGCAGAGAAATTCTTCTAGAGCACTGGTTCTCAAGTAGGGGAGGGTGGGTGGGAGGCCTTGCTCCCGTGGGTCATGTGGCAATGCCTGGAGACATGTTTGGTTGGTTGTCACAACTTGGTGGGTAGAAGCTGGGGCTTCTGCTAATCAGCCCACAGTACATAGGAGAGCCCCAACAAGGAGTTCCCTGGCCCCCAAATGTCAATAGTGCCTAGGCTGAGAAATCCTGGTCTGAATCAATGCACCCAGGTGTGTGATAAAGACCCTGGGGTATTAGGCAGTTGGGGTGAAAGTCCACCAGAAATTGTCATTCCATTTTAGAGAGAAGAAAGTCAAGGCTGAGAAAGAGCTTGTGCCCTGTGTCCTCCATCACCCAGCCCATTTGTGCCCGAGCTGGGGCTTGGAACCAAGCCCCATCTGTAGGCTGGTGTGGCTTCCAGCAAAGCTTTCTTAGCTTTCCACTTTGCCACTCTGTGTAAGAAGTCCCTCCCTCCCCCTCAATTACTGCACAATCATTTGTTTAATGTCTATCACTCCCCATGGGCTGTAGGGTCCGGCAAGACATCTGGGGCCTGGCGCAGGGCCTGGCATAAAACATTTGTTTAATTAATGAAAGTCTTTGTAGGATATTCATGACAACTGCGAATATCAGATCATACAACAGGTTTTACTGAGCGTTTACTTCCTAAGTGCCAAGTACTACTCTCAACTATGCTTTTTAACTAGTTTTTGTTCCCAGCGGCCTCATGAAGCAGGTGCTGTTAGTATCCCCATGTTACAGACGAGGACACTGAAGCACAGAAAGGAAAAGGACCGTGTCCTAGGGGACTTGGCTAGGGAGTGAAGGAGCCAGGATTTGAACCCAAGGCCTTTGGAGCCTTTCCTCTAACCATGGACTTGTGGTGAACCAGTGCTGTATGTCTGTCCCACACTCTACTTTTAGAGGACCACTTCTTCCCCATCTCATGGGCTGGGCTAAATGCATTGGCCCCTATCTGCCTACCTTTCAGTCCAGGGCTTGGCCCATAGCTTAGGTCTATCACAGACTCTGTCCTTCTGGCTATTGTGATTGGATCAGAGATGGGCATGGGATTAAAGGTGAGCCCATCACAGTCTCCCCTGGGACTTTTTCTGGACCTCCTGGAAATATGCTTTTCTATTCCCTGGAGATCTTTGATGTAAAGATGATGCTGGAGGCCATCTCCCTAGCCACGTGGAAGAAGCCCACCTCAATAGGAGAGAATGGGGACAATATACAAAGGGAAAAAAAGGAAGCAGATCCACAAGATTGGTGGTGGGAGGAGAATGTAATAGAGTTTAATAAGTGACACTGCTTAAGCTCCTGGATCCAGCCATGCCTGAAGGATCCACTCCAGTATTTTCAATTACCTGAGCCATAGCTATTGCATTTTGGCCGGGGGGAGGGGGGTGTTAAGACAGTTTATGTTGATTTCCTCTCACTTGAAACTCCAGGATGTGTCTGACTCATACAAGTTGGTTTCAATGCACCGAAAGGCCCATTTATTTTCTTCAGTTCTGATTTCAGAGTGAATGGCGTTGCGGTACCCTTGGTGGTAGAGAGGGCTTTCACAAATCCAGACATGGCTATTGGAAAAAAGGCCTGGAAGGGAATGATAACAGCTAACATTTATTAAGCTCTAGGTGGCAGGCACCGCTCTAAACGTTTTATATAGATTGCTCATTAAGCCTCACAAGCACGCCATTTTTTGGCTCATCATCATCATTCTTATCCTATTTTATGAATGGGTAGACTGTAAGGTGCACAGAGAGAGTAAGAAGTGTGCTCAAGGTTACAGAGCTAGGGGCGCCTGGGTGGCCCAGTCAGTCGAGCACCTGACTCTAAATTGCGAATCAGGTCATGATCTCACAGTTCGTGGGTTCAAGCCCCATGTCAGGGTCTGCTGACGGTGCAGAGTCCGTTTGGGATTCTCTCCCCGTCCCTTTCCCTTCCCCTGCTAGCACACTCTGTCTCTCAAAAATAAACAAACAAACATAAAGAAAGGTCACAGAGCTAGTAAGTGGCAGAACGAGACTTGAACCCAGACAATTTCCCTCCAGACCCCTACATCTAACTCCTCTGCGACACCATGCCTGCGTCCCCTGCAAAGAAGTGATGGTCATAATAAGCCCTGGGTCCTGCTTGCACACCCCAGGTGCGCCTTCACAGATATCTGTTCTTTCCCTCCCCAGCTTGCTTTACGACGAGCCCCCTGCAGCCACTGTCGCCGGTGCCGTCCCGCTGCTGGCCGCATTTGTGCAGGTAACAAACACAGCTACCACAAGATCAGAAATTGGACAGGTGACAACAGAGGCGGTGATTGTGCAGATGAGATCGGGGACAGGGAACTGATAGCACGGACAATTCTGTCAAGCCGCCTCCTCACCTCCAGCTTCTCGCCTCTGCGGCTGTAGCCCTGGAGGTGCCCTAATGAGGTGAGATCCTGGCATCGGTGATGATCACAACCCCACTCGGTCGCCTTCTTCCTCCTCTCAGCCAAACTGCTTTCAATCTCCCTGGTCGCCGGAGGGACAGCTCTCTCCCATCACACGGTCACCCACCCTGCAGAGCTTGAAGCTGGGCACATCAACCGTGCGAGTTTGTGGGCAGCACATCTTCCTGAGCACCTGTTTGTGTGACAGTCACACCTGGGCTGAAATCTCCTCTTCCAGGAAGGCAGGGAATTGCCTAGACTGCACTTCAGATGAATCCCAGAGGATAGGGCTGAGGGCCACAGGCGGTGGCCCGCTTGCTGGTAAATGCCTAACAATCAGCTGTGGACGTGGGTGGGGAGAGGAGTCCTGATTTGTCGGGCTGCCAATTGCCTTGGTGTAAATACCCTCACCATCACCGATTTCAGCTACCAGTGTGAGGCTCACCACATTCTTGAGAGGTTAACCCTTGGCTATCACGATCCTGGCACAGCTAGAAAGCCTGGTCTGAGCCTCATGCCTCCCCACTTATGTGATTTTTAATGTTAGGAGAAGAGAGAGACTGCTTCATGGAAAATAAGGCTTTTAATTAACAAACAAACAAACAAACAGGGGCACCTGGGTGGCTCAGTCGGTTAAGCGTCCGACTTCGGCTCAGGTCATGATCTCCCGGTTTGTGGGTTCGAGCCCCGCGTCGGGCTCCGTGCTGACAGCTCAGAGCCTGTAATTTGCTTCAGATGCTGTGTCTCCTTTTCTCTGCCCCTCCCCCACTCACGCATGTGCACACACGCTCTCTCTCAAAAATAAAATATACATTAAAAATAAAAAAAATAAATAACAAACAAATAAACAACGTAAAAAAAAAAACTAAGGACAATGTAATACAGGCTGATTGACTGGGCTCCAGCCTCCATGCCTCCCAATGAATGATAACGAAATAAACCCATAAAAGATCAATAGCATTTTACATAAAATCTCTAGCTCTCCAACTACAACTTACAAGCGTACCTCACTTTTCTCGCTTGGCTTTAAAGTGGACGGAAATCACCAGGGACACCTGCTCGCAGAGGTAGGTGTCTGCAGATCTGCTCTTCCCAAAAGGCAGCGGAATTTGGCAAAGTGGCAGTTTGCAAATGCAAATACAAAACCAAGTGAATCCAGAATCCCAGAGCTAGCTTTTTCTCTCTCTCTCTCGTTTTCTTCCCTCTCTTTCCCTTCTCACGCCTCAGAAGAGGAAACATTCAACGGAGAGCATTACGGGTAATCAAAAGAACACTAATCAAAGCAGAAGATGCCAAGATTCAAATCTCATAATGAGCAGGGGTCACACCGACATTTGTGGGCTAAACCCAGAGAAGTGGGGAAAATGGACGAGGTTGGTCCTGACGGCCTTTGGTTCCGGCATCCAGGGCGTCGGGCAACATCTGCTTAATTGCTGGTCCAGGTGAGGGATGCTGCAGTCAGCTGCATTAGTCGGGGTAAACTTTCATCCACCCACCCAGCCGGCCCGCTGGCCATTCATGCCGACATTCCTCTGAACAGTCCAAGGTCGCCAACGACCTTCACGCTGTTAAAGCCAATGGTCAATTTTCCAGCCTCCTCTTACAGTTAATCACTCTCTCTTCCTTGACACACCTTACTTCCGGGGCCCCTCGCTCTGCTGGTTTCTTCCTAGTTCACCTGCGGCTGCTCCTTTCCAATAGCCTTTGCTGGATCCCCCTTCTCCTTCTGCCCTCCAAATGCTGGAGGGCCCCGAGCTCCATCCGTAGGCCTCCTCTCTTCTCTCTCTGTGTATACCCGCCCCGTATCATGGCTTTAAATACCATCCCTATGCTGAAGCGTCCCAAATGTATACGGCCAGCCCTGACCTCTCTCTTGAATTCCAAACTCTTGGACGATTTAACAGACATCTCAAACGTTAACAGGCCCCAAACTGAACTCCCAGTCGCCCCCACCCTACATGTTCTCAACTAGCTCCTGCCCATTTTTGTCTTAACAATTGGTAACGCCCTCCTTCCAGCAACTCAAGGTTACATCCCTGAAGTATCCTCGACTTCTCTGTTTTCTCCTACCTCGCATCTAATCCCACTGTTTGTTCGACGTTTACCCTAGATCCTGAATCCCACCACGTTGCAGCTGCTCATGTTCTGGTCCCAGTCACCATCATCTCTTGCCTGGATTAGCATCACAGCCACCTTATTTGTTGCCTGCCCCTGCTTTTCCTCCCTCTTTCTTTCTTTCTTTCTTTCTTTCTTTTTCTTTCTTTTTTAATTTTTAATGTTTGTTTTCATTTTCATTTTTGAGAGAGAGAGAGCACGAGTGAGGGAGGGGCAGAGAGAGGCAGAGACACAGAATTCGAAGCAGGCTCCAACGCGGCGGCTCAAACTCACGAGCTGTGAGATCATGACTGAAGTCGGACGCTTAACCGACCGTGCCACCCATACGCCCCACCAAGCATCTATTTTCAACGCAGCATCAATATATACCAGACCCCATCCCTCCTCTTCTGTAAACCTTCTGTTGGCTTTCTACTTCACTCAGAGGGAAACCAAAGCCTTCCAACCACCTCTGAAAACCCCCAGCTCCTTCTGGCCTCCTCTCTGCTCACATGTCGTCCGACACCCTGGTCCAGAGCACCCTGGCCTCCCTCTGCTGTCTTAGCTCCACCCTCACGTCTCTGCATGGCTCACTCCCTTACCTCCCTCATACTTTTCTCAAATATCGCTTTACCAGATGTCTTCCCCCAACCACCCTTGTGAGTTAGCTAACCCACATTGCTCTGGGTCCCTTCTCCTGACTTCATTTTTTCTCCACAGCACTGCTGCTATTTGATATATTAGCCCTCTGGTTTCTTGTTTAGCGTTCGACTCTCCTCTTTACAACATGATCCTCGTGAAGGCATCTTCATTATTCCATCCCTAACTGCTAGAACAACGCCAAGCAAATAGTAGAGGGCAGAGGAATAAATGGATGAGTCTGTCTATCCATTCATCCATCCATTCATTCACCTGTTCATCTATTCTCTGTCTGTCCATCCATTCATCCATCCATGCAATACATTTCTTACTGGAATCCGTATAGGTTTATGGCAGGGCTGGTGTATTAACCCTTCATGTATGGAAGGAGATGTCCAGAAATCAGCCTCTGTTGGGGTCTTAGGCCTCCTTGAGATCAGCAGTTACAATCACCATGATCTGGACTTATTCACACAGCATCTGGCCCCATCCGTGATCTTTCAATTTAGATATGCAACGACTATCCCTTCATGGCACCTTACGAAGCAATTTCCCGTTCGTGATTCCATTAAATGCTTGATAACTGTACTGTACAATATGGCCACCGCTAGCCACGTGTGACCCTTTAAATTCAAATTCATTAAAATAAAATAAAAAATTCAGTTCCTTAGTCACATTAGCCGTATTTCAAGCACCCAATTGCCACCTGTGGCTAGCGGCCGTCACACTGGGCAGTGCAGTTCTAGAACATTTTTATCATGTTAGAGCAGCGCTGCCATAAAACCTCTCTGTATGAAGTAGTTTTTCCCACTCTGTAGACCGGAAAATAAGCCCAGAGAGGTCCCACAACCATCACGAGACAGAGGCTTGCCTTGAAGTCTGGCTTTGTGACTCCAAGTCCCTTTTCTTCCCACAGCAGAGTGATTTAAGAGCTGGGTCACCAAAGGCTTGTGCCCTAATTAATTCAGCTTCTGATACAGCAATCAAGGTGTTTGTCTGCTGGTGACAGTCTCTTGCCATGTTGTCTATGCATTATTCATGCCCTTTTCTTCTGGCAACAGCACCTCCCTGTTCCCTGGCCACCTCTTTTTCCTCTACACTCAGCTCATGAGCCTCCCATAGGGTTGACCCCATGCTGATTCCAGGATGAATGTGTGACTCAACTCTGGTCAATCACTGCTCCAAGAGAAAGTGGGTCCTTCAGCCCCCTGCCTCCGGGAGACTCGTGTATGAAAGGAAAGCAGGGCTTACCTGGAGGCATACTTCCCTCCTTACCTTTGTTCCTCAGACAGGAAGCCTAGAGGAAATTAGGCCAGAGGAGGAGAAGAGGTGGTGCTTCTGGGGGGTGGAGATATGGAACATTCTAGAAGGAGGAGACTGGACAATTCTCCAAACTTTAGCAGGAGGGTCTGTAGGCCTGTGATAGTGGGAACGTGTCTGGTTTCTTCCAGCATGGTGACAGGTCAGCAGGGCTGAAGTCTGGAGTGGCCACATGTAGGCACCACACATAGGGGTCATGGGTCTGGACCCTGGACACTGGGGCTCCTGACATCACCAAAGAAACACCTAGACTCAGGGGAGAGTGCTGTCTACCTCTGGGGGTCAGGTGGGCCTGGACAAAGACCAGGTCAGCTGAGACCACCATGGATGCAAGACTCCGCTCTCCTCCTCCATTCTCTGGTCATCAGATGAACTTCCTGGATTACCACGTGACCTCGGGCAGGCATGGAGGGACTCACTGATATGATGAGTCTGAATTTCTCACCTCTCCTGGTTGGGTCTGGTCAAAACAACATGACCACGGGACGACCATCACAGCATAACCCTCAGAGCAACTACCTGGGTGAGAGCTGATGCTCTGACAATCCCTGTGCCAGGCTCACACTTCCCTCCATACTTTAGCTCATTGGACATCACAGCAACTCATGAGAGTGCCACTGGAATTAACCCCATTTTACAGATGAAGAAACTGAAGACCAGACAAATCACACTATTCAATCAAAGTCATACATCAAGTCAGGAGCAGAACGGGGCTCAACCCACAAAGTCTATCTTAGCTCCAAAGCCTGTGGTCTCTGCTTTTGAGTAGAAAGGACTTAATTTTTCCCAGAGCTGAGCCCATGGACCCAACCCTCAGTGACTCTGCCCAGCAGGATCTGAGGATCAAAGCCAAGAGTTTCAAGAGTTTCATGAGACCCTGAGTCCTCGTCTCAATGGGGAAAAATCTGAACTTGTAATTTTTCTCACCCCTTTCTTGCTCATCCCTGGAGATCTTGGGAGTAATGGCAAAGTAATGAGGGGTCAGTGTTGGGTATCTGCAGGAAGGAGATGGCAGAGGGCCGGGGACTGGCACAGCCTGGCAGCCACCGACATGGAGGGAGGCTCTTAATAACGCTGGATTTTTCCAGCAGGTCTGCGTGCTAATTAAACCTGCTCCTCACAGCCTCTGCAAAATGAAGGCGTCTCACCTGAAAGCCTGTAATTTGCCAACATGAAGGAGAACAGAAGCAAGGCCTCAAAACATTACCCCCAACCACGGCTTTGGGATATTGATTAGCAAGACACAGAGACACAGCCATGCTTCCAACCCCTCCAACCCAATCAAAATCAATAGTGCTCTCCTTGCAACGGAGAGGAGAGGACCCTTTTAATGGGGAGAAGGAAACAGTCCGGAGGCCGTGACATTTGCCAACCTCACTACCGTGTTCTGCTTCACCGAAAACGTCATCATAGGTGAAGATCTAAAAATCACAGAACTTGTCAAAAGATACTGTAAGGCCCCAGCCACACGTCCTAATGACTCACAAAATGACTAGTCTCCAGCAGCAGCCTGTAATTAGAGCCGCGCTGTGCTGAATATATATACACATAGCCCCTGCGTTGAGCTTCCACAGTGAGTCCAGAGTCAGCCCCCTGAATTGTGTTCACACAGGGAAGGCCATGAGAGGTCGCAAGCTCACCCTGAGAGGGGAGAAAAAAGCATGAGAGCCAGGAAAAGCTTGAGACTGTCCAAAACGCAAGTGGTGATTTAAAGGAACAAATCGGAAGGGTCGATCCGGGCAGGAAGTGGGTAGAAGTGGGAGGGCAGGCTGGGAGCTGGAATCCTGAAACGAGGCTTTGATCCCAAGCTGTGGCTGGAACAGGAGTCAGCCGCCTTGCTTTGCGGACATGGGCGTTCCCACTGACCAGAACGTTCCGACATGCCAGCAGGGACTGGGGAAGGGGGGACCTGGCTTCCTTTTTCAGCATTTCACCGGTACCAGCAACACCACGGGGCTCCTCAAACCACAGTGGGAGAGAAGGAAGAGCAAGGAAGAGAAACTAAGCAGACCAGACGCTTGCCTGGCCCCAAGGATGTGCGGGACTGAGGCCAGCCACAGAGGGGCCCATCGGAAACCCTCAACTCAAGGCTTGCCCAGGTGCTTCCAGGCCACGTGACTCCCCCCAGGCTGCCCAGCTGAGAAGTGGTGGTTAGGTATTCACTTTGAGCAGGGCCCCCAATAAGTGGGTAAGATGTCAGCCTCGGCTCGGTCATCCTGGGTCGGAATCCCAGGTCTGTTCTGTGTGGTCTCGGGCGAGTTGCTTCAACTCCCTGAGCCTCAGTTACCTATAAAATGGCTCCTTCCCAGGGAAAGTGCTGGAATAGTGCCTGGCGCTCAATGAGTGCCCGCAATTAACAGTGGCGGGGAAGCCAGATGTTTCTGGGGGAGGTCAGAACTGTTCTCCTCCAGTGGCCTTGGAGGAGGCTCTGGCTGTGCTTCTGGGAAGTCACCCCTGTCCGCTCCTGTCCTTCCCGCAGTGAAACTGTGTCTCCATTTCCCCCTCTGCCCTCTGCCCTCTGTGTCTCCATTTCCCCTCTGTCTGAACACAGTCCGGAACCTTCTACACATCACCGGCTCAGCACGGGAAAACCAAGGGCACGGAGCCAGGCACAAGCCCGCCTGGAGCAGGGGCCGTGCCAGCTGATGAGCCCACTGCCCACCCGGTGCCTCCACGCTCTGGGGGTCTCCCAAGGCCCCGAGCGAGGCTGACGCAGAAGGCAAAGTCTCAGCTAAGGCACCGGGCGGGGTGACTGCTGTGATCATCAGCAACACAGCGTCTCCATGAGCTGGATGCACTTTGCGGAGCAGGAAACGGGCACAGAAAAGTGACAGAACCTGACGTGCCTGTGGTCCTGGAAGTGGATGGATGCCCACCGGACACAACAACATTCACTCCACCAGCAGCGCGGCCCCCGGGGGACGGGAGGGAATCAAATGCTCCGAGCTTTCTATTTTGGTCCCCTGGTCAAAGTCAAGTGCAGCTTTTGTCTTCTGCTTCCCCCTCAGCCCCCTCACAGCCCCCGCACAGAATACACCTCCCCACCCTAGCGGATCTCACGAAACGACAGATCTTCGAGGGGGAAGGGGAGCGGACGGAAGCAAAAGGTTGGCCCCGAGGCACGTTTCCAGGTGCCATTGATCGGAGCCGAAACCCGGTGGCCCTGGCTGGGCCGTGGTCGAGCGCTGCAGCTCAGGAGGCCTGGATAAAAGGAGGCTGAACGTGGGATTCAGAAGAAGGGCATCGCAAGGTCAAAAGCCCACCACTCGTGGGGCTGGGCGAGTGGCCCTCCCGACTTCCGCCCTGCCTTGTCAAATGCAAGTTTACGCCCTGGCAACAATGGAATTCTCTAGTGCACCAATCCCAAGAGTTCACAGACTAGGATCTCTCCGTGGAGAAGCCTGTGACTGGAGACTCATGCTAGGTGTCAGGATGAGGTCAGAGCCAGGGCCGAAAGGACCCTCTGGCTTCTCTGGGCTCAGCTATTTTAGGATCAAGCATTTTCTATTTGTCGACTCAGTGCCAGGCTCCGGGGAGAAAGAGATGATTAGATGAGCACAAATATTACTCCCCAAGAGCTTACGGGACGGAGGCGGGGGCTCTCGCCAAATTTCAGGCAAATCAGGAGGCTTCCTTTCTATTTAGGTCACCTGTTTTATTTGTTTATTTTCTTTCTTTTACTTAAAAAAAATTTTTTTTAATGTTTATTTTTGAGAAAGACAGAGAGAGAGAGAGAGAGACAGAACGTGAGTGGGGGAGGGGCAGAGGGAGAGGGAGACACAGAATCCAAAGCGGGCTCCGGGCTCCGAGCTCTCAGCACAAACCCCAACGCGGGGCTCGAACCCACGGGCTGCGAGGTCATGCTCTGAGCCTAAGTCAGAAGCTTAACCAACTGAGCCACCCAGGCGCCCCATAGGCCACCTGTTTTAAATAAGGTAATTCATTAAATATTCATCTATGAGCAAAGTCCTCACTAAAGGGAAGGGCAGGAGAACCAGAGCGGGATTTTCAACTGACCAGTGAGCCGGCTCCCAGAGCCTTTAGTCGAATGGGACCCCACGGTGCCTTCGGCGGCAGAGTCTGAGATGATGGCCGCTGTCTTGTCCCCCACGGTGGACGTGGTGGCAGAAGTCAAGAAAAGCTGCCAGCACGGTGGGTAGTGGCCGGGAATGTTGCTCACTTCATCTTCCACCACACAGAATCCTCCCGAGCTCCCACTGAATGCCAGGAACGATGCCAGGCCCCGAGGACAAGTCAGTGGATAAGACCCACAATGGCGGCGCCCTGGCCAGACCCTCTGTCTGGAGGTGAGGACAGACACGGACACACAGTTATGCTGAAGCGTGGTGAGGGCCAGGAGGGGATGTGCAGGGTGGAGGGGCAGCTGGGAGAGAGTCCCAGGCAGATGGGAGAGCCCGTGCAGGGGTGCGAGAACCGGGCAGGCTTGAGACACTGAAGGACGGGCACTGTAGTAGTCTCCTGGGGCTACTGCCACAAAGTGCCACAGCTTGGGTGGCTTGAGACACGGAGCTTTATTCTCTGCCCGCTCTGGAGGCTGGAAGTCTGAGACCAAGGTGTCGGCAAGGCCCCATTTCCGGAGGCTCTAGCGGAGGACCCTTCCTTACCTCTCCCAGCTTCTGGTGGTTGCCTGCAATCCTTGGCATTTCTTGGTTTATAAACACATCGTTCCAATCTCGGCCTCTGTCATCCCATGGCCTCCTTCCCTCTACGTCTTTACACGGTCTTCTCATAAGGACACCCGATTTTGGATTAGGGCTCACCACAATCCAATAGGACCTCACCTTAACCTGACTAGTTACATCCACAAAGATCATGTTTCCAAACAAGGTCATATTCCGAGGTTCCAGGTGGACGTGAATTCGGCGGGGGACACTTCCCCACCTAGAACAGTCTGGAGTATAAGGAGCAGGGGGTGGTTTGTATGGGATTGTGCTTTCAGAGGGAGGGGACCAGCTGGCTCTCTGGCTGGGGGGGGGGGGGGCTCCCTGCAAGAAGTTTGCGGGTCTCAATTTTAAGGCTCCTCCCGTGGAGGACGACGACCTCAGCAGCAGATGGCAGAGACGGGGGCGGGGGAATCGGGAGAAGGCAGGGTGCGAGGATCTCGTTATAAAATACACCAGATCGGGAAGATCTATCATCCTTGCTAAGCAGATGCATTGTAGATTCTATTAAAAGCACACACGAACTTTAGAAGACAGGTCCTGATAAGCAATTCTAATTATCGTCTTCATTAGCTCCTCCGGTCCCAGGGCGATCTATTTTCATACTGGGAAGGCACCGCGTCCGCATTTGTCTGGAAAGGTCTGTTCCTCTGGCATCTCCAGACATGGCGTTGGGTGTGGAGAAGGCGTCCCTGACCTTGGGCGGGAGGCAGAGGTAGAAGAATCTTCTACCTCCCCCCACCACCCAGAATCTTTGCCTTTCAGGTCGGCTAGTTTCCTGTCGTGTGTGCCAGTGCATTTTGGAGGGACAAGACCCCGTGAAGACATGGCCCCTGGGGGTTATCCGACCAGCAGTGCGTTTTGGTGTCCCGAGCGGTTGGCACTGAACATTCACACGGCGGGGGCCTGGTTGGAGCCTTTTAGGTGCAGTGACTCATTTGGATCCCAGACAGGACAACCGCCTTGCGGGTTGGGTGACTGATATCATTATCATCCCATTTCACATGTGGGAAGACAGAGGTCCAGAGAGGGAAAGGGACAGCCGGAACGTAGTGCAGCTCATATACGGCCCTCGGCAATCTGAATTCAGAGCCCATCCCCCGAGCACAGCGCGACACTGTCCTGCCTGCCAGATGTTGCCAGATGCTGTCACGGTGGGGGTGGGGGGGAGGGGGAAGAAACGCGACAACCCGCTGCCCGCTCCTGCCACCTTTTCTGCTTCAAGGTTTAGGGCTGTGCCCCACCCACCTTGACACCCACTTACGGAGTCCTATTTGGGAGCCATTGCTGGGACCGTCCCTTGACATCGTCTTTGCAGCCTTTCTCACTTCTCAGTAGGAAGTCACTCCTGAACTTTCTCACAGCTGCCCCGGACAAGAAGACAGGCAGTTCACCTGACATTTCCTCGAAGCCTCGAGCTAGTTGGTGGCGGTGGAATCCCCCCTGTGCTGAGCATCCTGGGAAGAGAGGACTCTGCCCTTCCTGAGTCTAGCTGACTTCTCTCTTGATCCACGCCTGACTCATAACAGCCACTCACTAAGTGCCTGCCGGCTCGAAGAAAGAGTGAGATCACGAGTGAACGAATGAAGGAACGAACCTGCCCACCTTTCAGCTGCACCCTCCCCCCGCCCCCACTCCACGTGGCAGCTCTGTGGCATGATTTTCTGCCCCCAAACACCACCCGCTGCACCTCTGTGCCTCTGCCTGCCTGTTGGGGCTCATTTGCCTGAGACGCCTGTGCCCCTACTCCTACTCAGAAGCTCCTACTCATCCTTCAAAGACCCGTTCAACCTGACCCTTAATTGTCCTTAAATCTCACCTGAAATGAAGTCCTCAGATGAGTTAATTATTTGTTCTCCTGAGTTCTCAGAGCATGTACGTACCAAATGCCACCAGTGAACTTGGACTGTATTATGGTTATTTCCACATCTGCCCCTCTTTGATGGGTGAGATCTCCAGGGTGGAGACCTGAATCCAACTCAGGGAGCCTGGGTGGCTCAGTCGGTTAAGCGTCCAACTCTTTTTTTTTTTTTTTTTTTAATGTTGATTCATTTTTGAGAGACAGAGAGAGACAGAGTGCAAGCGGGGGGAGGGGCAGAGAAAGGAGGAGACCCAGAATCCGAAGCAGGCTCCAGGCTCTGAGCTGTCGGCACAGAGCCCGACGCGGGGCCCGAACTCACGAGCCGTGAGATCATGACCTGAGCCGAAGTCGGACGCTTAACCGACTGAGCCACCCAGGCGCCCCAAGCGTCTGACTCTTGATTTCAGTTCAGGTCACGATCTCGCAGTTTGTGAGATGGAACCCCATCAGCTCTGCGCTGGTCGTGCAGAGCCTGCTTGGGATTCTCTCTCTCTCTCTCTCTCTCTCTGCCTCTCTCTCTTTCTATCTCAAAATAAATAAACAAAAAACCTGATCTGAATCCAACTCATCTCTCACCCCCCTCCCCAAATCTAGCGTTCAATAAAAATCTTGGAAAATTAAAGGAAACTGGAGATTTACATCTCCAGATGAGTACAAGACAGGTAAGGATGTCCACTGGGCCCTGTTCTCCACTTCTGCTCAGAGCTGTCTTTGAAACACAGAGACACCTGCTTTCTGGAACATTCCAGGTGGGGGCAGAGGTTTCATCAACCACATCTCACCCCCCGACACAGCAGAGCGCCAATGTCCCGCTGAGGGGCAGGGCGCTGCTGCTGGGGTGGGGTCTGCTTGCCACACAGCGCGACACATCTCTCCCTGGCCTTTTTGGACCACTCGGCAGGGCTAAGTCAGCCCTCCGTACATGCCCTGGGTGATGCCTTTGGCTGCTCATCGCATTCGCCTCGATGGCAAACGTGGGATCGACAGTGCACACACACTCCGGGAGTTTCACAAGAACTGTTCCAGGACAGACCGAGGCCTCAAAGCTGGCGCTCATCGCTTGACAGTTGCGAAAACAGAGATACAAAGACCCGGCTCCAGAAAATGTCTCTTCCTGGCATCAACGGAACCGTGGGAGCGAGAGGACCCCATCAAGATCAAATCCCGGCTTTGTGCCTTCCTAGCCGGGCAGGTAACTTAACCTCTCTTCCCTCATCTGTACAACTTATTATTCGTCTCAGCATCGTCCTGAAGGTTAAAGGAGACACTGTATAAAGGGGCAACACTACAAATAATGCACAACCAATACAGCCCGTGCATTGTGCCAGCGGCCGGTAACTGGTGACGCTGGCCCGCGTCCTGGTTTGCAAAGCCAAGTACATCCTCGAATATAAGTAAAGGGCTCGGGCGGCATCAGCGAACCATGGCGCATGTAAGAAACGGTAGCTCCTAGGATTATCACTGCTGGGTTCTCACAAAGTGCTCTGGTCGCCATTTGTCAGAAAGCCCGCTCACGTCCCAGGTACACTCGGGGACGCAGATTTTAAAAATTCTTCTAAATCATTTTCACCCCTGGCTGATTTTCACCGGAGCCGGCAGGGAGCCTCCCTGACGTGACTAATCTCTCTTTATCCCTGGGCTGGGGGTTTTGAAGGCACCGCGGGTAAAAATCAATCCAAAGCAATTAAACCCCTACCAGGTCTGATCGGAACAGTGCCGGATTGATCTGGAAGTGCACTGGAATGGGAAGCTCTCATGGGGGTTTGCCCCGCCCCCCTCCCCTGCCAAGAGCCGGGTGCCCGTTCCCGAGTTCAACACCCACATGAAGAGCCCCTAAAGTCCTCCTTGAAGAGGGTCTTCTGCAGACAGACGACCACAAGGTTATTTCCTTCCTCTTTTGGGTCCCCGGACACTTGGGTCATACATTTATTACAGCAATTGTCAAGTTGTATTTTAATTATGATTTCAGATCTGTGCTGTGCTCACTCCATGCTCAGATTCTTGAGAGGGGGCATATTTCTTTCTCAAGTTTCTATCCTCTTTCCTTCACGGGTCTAGCACACTCTGTAGATGCCGGTGTCAGGGTTTTCAATGACAAATGCCAGATAACTCAATCCAAACTGGTTTAAATAAAAAGGAAATTATTGGCTCACGTGACTGGAAAGTGCCAGGACAGTTCTATTTTCAGAGCAAGGTTTGCCAAGGAGCTCGAATGATACCGCTCTTCGGCATTACTCTCAGCATGACCGGGCTCCCCTCCTGCTCTGGGTTGGTTCCCTGCTCCGATGGGCTCTCTCCTCTTGGTGGCAAGATGGCTGCCAGCAGCTGGAGCCTCATCTCCCTGGTTCAAGCTCACATGGGTAAGCATGCATCTCTTGTCCAGCGGTCTCCGTAAAAGCCTCACTGCGCGTCTCTAGCTCTGACTGGGTCAAGTGCCCATCCTTGAACAAATCAACGTGGCCTGGAGACTGCAGGACTGGCATGATCCCCACCTGAACTGAATGGATTAAGGGTGGGGTGAGTCCCTGGAAGGGAGTTCAAGTAACAAGTGTGAGCGGACAGAACACAACGAAGGTCTACCTTAGCACCAGACGAAATAACAAACAGTGGGCAGGAAACTGGATCTTCTATCAAAATTCCTTTGGCTCAGGGACGATACCGGCTCACTGTTATTCTTTCCTGCTCCTTTTGTTCCCCAGGGCAGGGATTGTGTCTTCAGTTGCTTCCTTCCATTCCTTCTCATAGGAAAGGCTGTGCAAATCACGGAGAACCAAGTAAAGGCAAAACAGCCCTCTTGGCAACTTTGAACCTGATAAAAAGTAATTGTTTTCATGACCAACCTCAGCACCAAAATGCACACAGATGCTTCATTAACTAGATCCAGCTTCTTCCAGTAATTTATTTTACGTCTACTGAAAAGACGCTTTATGGTTTCAGTTGATAAACTCTGTTTCACTTAGCTGTATTCTGAAGACACAATTAACAAACTCAATTTGACACGTGTGTGTGTGTGTGTGTGTGTGTGTGTGCGTGCGCGCGCGCGCGCGCGTTGGGCACAAAGTATGTGTATGTAGCCTAGCGTATATGCGTGGGCGCTAAATGGGAAACACCTATTTTCCTTCAAATGCCCCTGGGGTACTTAAAAAATTGGCTAAGTACTGGACCACAAAGAAGTTCTTCACAAATCCCAGAAGAGAGTCTACGGACCCTCTCCCTAACCACAATGCCAGAAAGAAGAGGAAACATTTTCATTATATCCAGCTACATCTGCAATGTACCTGCAGAAGAGACAGAGGGGCTCGTTTGTGCTGGCTGCTGCGAATATCACCATGTTCTCCCTAAACTAGCCTCGCCCAGAAGGCCTGGCTTCACAGGATTCTATGCCAGGGAAGCGATGACTGAGGTGGGGGACATCCAGGAGAGGCTTCAAGCAGAATGGTCCTGCCACCACATCCTACGCACTTTCTCTTATTGACGTGTGATGGTTGATACAAGAGGTCTAAGGAGATAGGGTGGGGACAGGAAGAGGAACTAGCAGGAAAGCTTTCAACATGCAGAAAAGCCTAGAAGGACAAAATAATCCTGGCCTCTTTATTAGTTCCAGCAACTGATCATGGCTGTGATAGAGAAAAGACATTGCCAGATAAGGGCTTTTGATATCAGGCTATCCTGATGGTCTTAAAATACCAGAAGGACATTGTAATTAGATTCTGAGTAGGTGAGCGATAATCAGATCTGGGATCCGATCAGGGTTAAATTAAGCAGTGAATGAAAGAAGTTGAAGATGAAAGAGGTCTGCATCTCTCCTCCACATTTCTCAGAAAGGATCCGAGGTGGGTTTGCGAAATGCGCACAGTCTTCCAGATGGCAGTCCCGAGCCCGGACTTGGGAGGAAAAAAGCGTTAGATTTCTGTCCCCGCTCTGCCACCTGCTGCCGGGTGGTCTTGGGCAAGCCCTCCCCTGGTTTCTCACCTGTAAAATGGGGATCATAATAGTTCCTCACGGGCTTGTCGGAAGACAAAATGGGCCGATGCGTGAAGAGTGCTTGGTATAGGCCCCGCTCTGAACAGTGACCAGAGCTGGCCTGGAAATTTGCCTCTGGATACCAGAGTGACCACGGCCGAGCAGGAAGTATGGTGAGCTATGGGGTTCAGCATCTTTAGGCTAAAAATAAATCCATTACTTAGAATTACAGTTCTTACTACATTGACTGGAGGGAGATGTAAGAAAATTTCATCTCATGGATCTTCACAGGACGCACAGGACGAGTGTCTGCGATGATATCTTTCCACTAAATTCACCGGTGGATTCCAGAGGCTGTTCCGTGAAGGCCTCTCAGGGCCAGCCAAGGGAATAAGGACGCAAATACAGGTTTTGGGTATCTTTCAATCTTTTTCTAAATTTGTATCCTCCTCATGTACGTTATCTTCAATTCTAGTTAATATTGCCAATACTCACTTGTTGCCATGGAGATCTGTTTTTAGGGGAGAAGCAGAACTGAAAACTTGGGACGTGAACGTCCACAGCAGTGCTATTCACAATGGCGAAAAGGTGGAAAAAACGTCCAGAGGTCCATCAGCGAATGAACGGATAAACAAAATGCGGGATATCCGTGTGATGCGACGACATCGTTCCGGCATAAAAAGGAAGGAAGTCCTGACAGCTGCTACGATGTGGCTAAACCTTGAACACATAACGCTACGTGAAAGAAGCCAGTTGCCAAAGACCAATATCGTGTGATTCGGTTTAAGTGAAATTTCCAAAATAGGCAAATCTGTTGTCTAGGGCCGTCCACTTAAATGGGTGGACTGGATGGTGTGTGAATTGTATCTCAATAAAATGATTCCAACCACAAAAAAAAAAAAAAAGTGTCAGACGCACGTAAGGGACTCTGAATGGAAACAGCTGGGCTGGGTTTTTCCCAAAAGATGCAAAATAGCCTAAGGAGAAATCAAGTGACAAAACATTTCAAAAGGTTTCCGTGGGAGTATCTGAGGGGTCCCCTTCCAAATCACGTTCATCCTAGTTTTTAGAGTCCCGGAATCCCACAGGTAGGTGGCCGTGGCTCTGTCTGCAGGACTGTGAACGCCACAGCGGCTTCTTGAGGTCTGTGTCCTTTGTGAAGATGTCTCGCGCACTCCCACGGTGCTCACCCGTTCGACATGCAATACTGGTAACACGAACAGCAGTGACCTAGAGGTCAGACGCTGTGCCGAGCGCTTGATTTTGACCTCATTATACCCTCTGAAGGGGATGTTGCGACTCCCATTCTGCAAAGAAGATCCGCGTGTCTCAGAGAAGCAATGCGACTCGTGCAGGGTCTTGACCCCACGCCTGCCCGATCCCCGAACCTGTGTTCTTTCCCTTCACGTGTGCTTGGCCCGCTTCTCTCAAATCTCTCTTGTGCATTCGAGTCCCCTGTCCCCCGTTCTGAGTACAAACTGCGGAGAGCCCTGTATGTGGCTGAAGACGGTTTCTGAGGTCTCTCCTAGCCTTCTCTGCTTAATGAGGCAATCCCGTTCACCCCGCCTCCCAAAGAGAAGCACCGAAAGAGGGGAAAGGAATCTGAGTTGCGACTGAATTGTAAAATCTCTGAGTGAGCCCGTAATAGCCCAACAACCAATATATGCTCATGTTTATCCTGGAAGAACAGGCACAATGGCTCTTGTCATTATGAGAATAATCTAAGACTTAAGAGACACGGAAAGAACGAGTTCCTCTGAGACTGGCATCCGTATTGGTGGGGACTATGTACTCCTCCCATTTATTTAGTAAATGCATGTGGGCAGAGTTATTCCTGGCCACCCTCCTCGCCTCTCTGCACCCCTCCCCCGTTTCCATGGCCATTATCCTCACAAGAGCCAAGAGCCACGGTGTCACCGAATGCCTCAGTGGTGTCTCTCTGCATCTGATTTTATAGCGCGGGCCCTTGCAACAACGACTACATAACTTAAACCTCAGCCCCAAGGACCTAAGTCATATCATTACCTACCTGCCATATCCCAATGGCGCATTGCAATTACTAATGTGCTCCTTGTCAGTAACATAAGGAGTAAATGTACCATCGTTTTGGTGGCTTATTGAAAAATCAATCCCTCAACTGAACTGCTTTGACAAGCAGCCATGGAGGCAGCCTCTCCCTCTTTTCAAAGGGTGGGGGGGGGGGAAACATGCTTCCTTCTCTCTTTATTCTGGAAACTTCTATTCCAATTGCATAAGCAAGCTGGCGGCTTAGCACAACGGCTACACCTCAGAAGTGGTTTCAAATTTCAGTGCTGTCGCTCACCACGTGCACTGGGGCAAGTTTTGCCTGGCTGTCGGTATTTCCATGTGTAAAGCAGAATCATTCCCTCTCTGCCTGGTGGTGGAAACTGCCCGGCACCTAAGTGCTCTTCCACAGCGGGCTAGTTCTCTTCCAGGCTGTGGGACAGCCACCAGTTTTGTGTCCCAGGCTGATGCCACGGCCAGCGAGGACCCCACGACATCTCACCCGGGTCATGGGCACTGGCCTGGTTGACCAGAATGCCATAAGATCATGCCAGCGATCCATCTCAATGCAAGACTACACCTGGTCACTGGTGCAATGAAGGGGCAAGTGATTCAGACGAGGAGCACAGACTTCTCAGGGTGGAGTTCTCTGTGTGTGGAGGGAGGTGTCGGGGGGCTGTCGACAAAAGTCAAAAGACAGCCATTTAGCCTTCGGGCGAGGTGCAAATTCATTTAGAAACTTCTCCTCTTATCCGCAGACTTGGGAAGGCATAATTCCACCCAGAACAATAGGCAGCAGATAAAAATAACTGTGGTGTAGCAGGGAGACAGATATTAAGGCAAGGAACTAGAGAGGGACATTGTTCTATTCTTAAAAGTCCTCATCAGTTTGGTAGGTTGGAAACGGGCTGCTCACGGCCCTGGTAAATTCTTGAGTCGCATTTCCGAGACCCCTGATCGCACGGCTAAATTAAAAACCGACAGTCACCGTGCACCACGCACCTCCTGCTCAGTGCTTCCGAGCTAAGCTCCCAGGATAATTGCACCTGTGCGTCTTTCCCCGCCCGTTTCGACAACCAGGTGAGTTTCAGCCCACAGAATCATCTCGTGTTACTACTTCGGGAAGTCCGCCTCCCGAGAACATTCGCTGGACCCCCGCAAGCTCAGACGGACCCAAGTGCCTGAGAAGTATGCCTCCCCCACCCTGAACTGGGCCTCACGTTGAACGGATGAGACCCCTCTTTTCAGCAACGCGGAGAGGTGAGCCGATACCACCAGGGAAACCCCAACATACAAGAGTCTTCCATAAAACGTGGGCGACGCTGTCTTGGGCACCACGGTGGCATCGCTAGTCAACGTGTAGGCTCAATAAAAACTGTTGGGCACGTCCCTTCCCCTCTCTCTGCCTCAGTTTCTGCATCTGTAAAATGGGAATGGCTCAGTCACAAAGGACCAGATGGTGTCCTTGGGGGCAACTTGGAGGTTTTCATGGAACTGAGACCCAGGGCCTGAGTGCTCTGGTGGTCCTCCAGGCGAGCTGGTGGCGGGGCGGGTGGCATCCACAAGCAATTCACCAGAGGCCAGGTTAGTCGTCCCTGCCTAAGATCCTGCAGCTTCTCTGGAACTCGGATCCAGGCCAGCCTGACCCAGAAGCATATCTCTGCCCCCCAGATAGGGCTGTCTTCCTCCTTCTGATCTTTGTTCCTTGGCCAAGAGTGGCCCATGAGCCACTGGTCTCCATCTACTGTGATGGCTCAGCCCCAGTGGGAACTGGAGAGGGTAGACAACTTGTACCCTGGCCCCAATCTGCACCAAGCGCCCTTGGCCAGGCCCCCAAGCTTCCTCAAGCAGCTGCTTCTGGGTCGGCGGCAGGACTGGATGGGAGGGGGGCCAGGAGACGGGACCGGAGTCCAGGGCTGTCGCCAGGTCAGTTGATCACACACCCTTCCTGCCTCAGTGGCCCCTGCGCTATGCTCCTCTGCCTTGTGTGCCTTCTCGTGGTCATTGCCACACGTAGTAATTGCGGTGATCATTCCACTGACGCCCCACCTCCCACTAAACTGCAGGTCCCTGGGGAAAGGGCAAAGTCTGGTTCACCCTGGAATCCTCTGGATCCAAGCATGATATACAGGATGTCCGGAACAGCTTGTTAAATGAATGAAGGATGTGGCTGGGCTCTGGAGCAAGCCAGATGTATTCACATCTCCGCTCTGCCCATCCCTAGTCCTGTGATCCCCTGATTCTCAGGGTCCTCACCTGGAAAACCAATGTCAAGTGTGGCTCAGTGCTCCTCAAGCTTCAGCGAGCACAGGAATCACGTGGGGTTATCTGCTCACACTACAGACTGGGATCCAACAGTTCGGGGAAGGGCCTGGGCTGCTGCACTTCGAACAAGTTCCTGGCAGTGCTGAGGTTTGCTGGTCGGTGGACCACACCTGGAGTAGCGAGAGGCTAAGCTCACTTGTATAAAGCTGTCTGCAGCCCGGCGCACCAGGACGCTGACTCTTACAATCCTGTGAGAGAGGCAGGAAAAGTAATGTTTCTGATCACAGAAGTTGCAGTCCATACCCTCGAGCCCCTGGGCTCCGTTTCAAAGCCACTTCTCTGTGCCCACATTTGTCATCTCCTGCCAGTGGCATGAACCCTGGGCCAGTGCTCCCAGAGAGACCATCTGGCCCTTTGGACATGTGCCCGGTACTGGCGATCCTGGCCTGGGTAGAAGCTGGAAAGGCTGACCAAGCCTAGACACAGGGGCACCTCATGTGGGGGCCAAGAGGGGGAGGGGGTGGGGCTTGCAGGTGGGGAGGGGGCTTCAGATGGGAGAACATCATAGAGCTGCCGCTCCCCGGGAAGGACACCGGCCCTGACTCCTGCCCCTTTCACGGGCCTCCTAACCCCCTCTGACCACCAGGTATGTTGTTTGGGCAGCTGGACTCCCCACTCAAGATAAGCCGGGCTGCAGTGTGGATAGGTGCCGTGTCTATACCCGGCTGGCCTTACTGCAGTTCCCAGAGCTGTCTGGGTCCCTCTTTGTCCCCGAGACCCCAGGAAATTCAAGCCCTCAAACACGGACACCTGGTATTTTCCAGATGTAGGCCCAGGTGGACAGCCCCAGGGTGGAGGGAGAGGGGTGATAAGGATGCAGAGAAAGGGAAGAAGAGATAGGGCGACCCCCAAGATACAGCCCCACAGGAAGATACACCCCCCGCCAAGGTACTGTCCCACAAGAGGAACTAACATTTCTTGAGCATGTATATATGTTGGTTGTTCTTCCTGCTAAGTCGCTGAGTGCTATCCCATTTCCCAGCTGAGAATACTGAGGCCCAGAGAGGATAAGTCAATGCCCAGGTGGTAAGGGCTTGAAGAGGTAGGTAGGATTCCAGCCTCGCAAGGTGACCTTGAAAGCCTGGCTCCTGGCTCCAACAGAATTGGAGGCTCCTGCTGGAAACCCAAATGAGCTTCTGTGGAGACGGCACTTTAATCCCTGTTGCCCACCCCTCGTCGGTTCTGCCAGCTCCCTGCTCAGGGGCAGCAATGTGCCCCCTTGGGGCCCCTGGGAGTGCTGGGACAGGGTCAGAGGGGTTAGAGATTCTGCTTCAGGGCTGTGCCAGGAGCAGGGACAGAGGGCAGCTGGCAGCAGGGACATGAGGGGGGCCACTACTCGCCGCGGAAGAAGAGAGTCCCCAGCTGCGAGGTGTGCACGACGGGCCTGGTGCACGCTGGCCTTAAGGACACTATCCCTGGGCAGCGGTCCCCTGGTGACAGGAAGGTGACGGAGCGGGGACCAGAGCCTGGGACCTGGGCGACCCAGGGAGGTGCGTACTGCCTAGGGATTCGGTGTGGTGGTTGGGGGCGGGGCGGGGCCATCTTCCCCGCACAGGCGACAGCCCTCTCCCCACCATCTTTGTGGGACCTTCCAGGTGAAACTTCTCCAGTGTGACAGCACTCCAAACATTTTCCCATGCCTGGTCTGTGCCCTGCGTCGTGCTAGGTGCTGGGGGTCTGCGAAGAAGAACAGACACAGCCTGGCGTTCAAGTCTATCGTAGCTAATGCAAATGCACACAAGGTTGGGTTGGCAGTGAGGCGGAGGGTCGCTGGGGTCACCCTTTTTGGAGGCAGGCTGCTTGGGCTCAGATTCTTGGTCTACGTATCAGGCGCGTAACCGGGCAAGTGGCTTGAACTCTCTAAGCCTTGGTTTTCCCATCTGAAAATGGGGATGATTTTAGTAGCATCTGCCTCCTTGGGTTGGGGGGGAGGATTTAAGGAGATACAGTCTGTCTGCTCCAACTACCTCATCAGTGGCTGGTCAGGAAGGGCCTGGGGTCCAGAGAATGCGATGGACATCGTGTTGGTTTAGGGGTGATCTTCCCTGGCACATCAGTGTTTCGAAGCCATCGGGGCAAACTTTCTTAAAGTTACAGAGGAAGTCTTAGCGGCAAATGAAGATCTTCACAAAAGAAGTAGAAAATCTACCCATGTGCCTTTCTTTATGGCAAGCCGTGACTGATTTCACGGCTTCAAGATCTGCCTGTGCCCCACTCCGCCACGCTATTTGGGGGAGCCGTGTGCGAGACGGCAACGCTTGAACATTCTGATCTCTGTATGAAAGCGAAGGATGAATCGTTAAAACGACAGCGTGGTTCTGATTTTTAATTTTGATGAAAACGGGCTCTATCAGAAGCAAGTGCCTTCCGGGATCAACATCTCAAAAGAGAAAGCTCAAGTGTTAAGCGTGTCCTTTAAGGGTGCGTAGAAATGACCCCCAGGGAAGCCGGGGATGAATTCAACCGTATTCAGCTGATATTCTTATGTGACCCTTTATTGTTTCCGAGCGTGCTTTAGTCACAAAGTTCCGAGGTTCCGGAGAGGCCTCCCGACCCTCTTCCCATCAGCCCTGCAGTTTTCAGCGCAGGATTTTCTAGAATGTCGGGTTTCCAGGAACACATGGATGACATGACAGCAGGGACATCTGTGTTAATGTGTGTAATGAGCTTATTAGCACATTGACGGTAAATGTTAGCTGCTATCACTATTGTTACTGTTCTGGTTTTACTGTGTTGATGACGATGTGATTAGAATTCATGATAGACAGGGTCATACATGCTCAGGAGGGACGGGAGACCTGGGCTGTAACTCCAGGGCGGCCAATGACCCCAGGACGCTGGTCATCACTCCTTGCAAGTCAGAAAGCACAATAGGACACCTGCTGGGTGGGACTGGGCCCTGGAGGTAAATGAATAACTTCACTGTGAGCTGATAAAAATGGGGGGAGCAGGGAGTTCGGCTGCCCCAGTCCCAGCTTGCGGGGCTGTAAAGTGAGGGCAGGGACTGGTGACCCCCAGGGCCCTTGACCTCTCGGATCCCCAGTGACCTCTCCTGACCTAGTCCCCGCTTTCCTTCTCCCGGCACACGGACCTCTCGCTGCCTGTGAAGCTCTCACCAGCTTCTGTGTCCAAGGTGCTCCGGGGACCTGCAGCCCGGATGTCTCCAGCCACCGCTGCCTCGGCGCGGCCCACGGAAGATGCGCGAACACCCTGCGTGCACACAGTCCTTGATGAAGTGCCAGGCCGGCGAGATGATGTATAGTGCGCAGGATGGATGGTGACGTTTTAATCACTCATGCGGAGAGCGGGCAGCTGCCTAATGGAACTGTCGTTCTCACTGACGGTCGACATCTGTAGCGTCAGACTCGAAGACTGGATGTTCGTGCTCTCCCCTCCCCCCGCTGCCTCTCGATGAACTCTGAAACCAGGGCTCCGCGCGCCCACCACGCTCACGCCCGCAGAGAAAGCTACCGCTGTCCCGGACACGGAGGGGTCTCTGGTTCGCCCCATCACACCCTCTACGTTCCAGGGTCCCTGCCCACGTGCCAGCTCACGCCCATCCTGTCCTTGAGGTGGGTGCACGCCTCCCATTTCCCATCCGAGGAGCCCGAAGCTCGGAGGGGGCAGGACTCAGGCTCGGAGCAAATCAGGGACAGCACTAGGGCCTCCTTGTTTCGCTGCTTTCTCTCCCTGGGTCGTCTGGAAGGTCTGAGCTTGGGGGCGTGGTCTTAGAGGGTAGGAGACGACGGTCAGAGAGAGAAAGAGAAAGAGAGAAAAGGCCTCTAGAGAGGAGGGCCGGGAGGCAGAGGAAGGAGGGCAAGAGAGAGGAAGGAACACGCCTTGGGTGGATGGCAGCCCTGACTTGTCCCTCCGACTGGCTTGTCGGTCATGCGTATGTGATTTTCCATTTTCCACCTAACAAACACTTACGAAGCACCTGCTGTGTAGCAGGCTCTGTTCTAGGCCGGGGGAGGCTGATGAGCTGCGGGAAGTCCTTTCTCACTCCCAAGTGCAGACATACACGCTTCTCTGGGAACACGAGGCTGGGACCAGAATGTGGATGTGGGGGTCAAGAGCGCCGGCCCTTCGCCCGCCCGGGGCCCCTCTCCTGCTTTGGGCCAGATATCAACTCCGACAAGCAAAGTGAGCCGGCTGTGGGCACCCCTGAGGCTCTGGGCAAAGCCAGGTAAATGCAGCCCCTGAGGGGCACTTAGAGGGCCCTGGCTAAGTCTGGCACTTAGAGGGTGCTCAGTAAATTCAACAGTTATCACCACTGCGGACAATGTCATTGTTAGCAATAAAATGAGGACCGCAACTCTCGGCTGGAGCCACGGCCACGGCCACGGCCACGCTGAGCTCGTGACCGCCCGGCACTGACTGATGACAGCAACTTCAGAAGCCCTTGGCGGGCCGGGCAGCTGGCTCCGTGACGCCTGTGAGATCAGCGTGTGGCATAAATCCGACGGCTTAAATTCTGGAATTGCATAAGCTTTTAAACAGATTGCCAGCATATCTTTTATTTTTATTGTGCTAGAAACACAAACGAAAACAGCAATGATTTGTCCCTCAATAAACAAAGGCAGTAAAAGAAAGGAGGAGAAAAATCACCATCCACTTCATATTCCCTGAGCCTACTTCTCGCTGTGATATAGAACAGGTTGTAAAAAGCCCACGTAGAGGGGGCTGCATGTGTCTGCTGATCTGTCAGGCAAGAAAGGGGCAGCAAGACCAGAAGGGGTCACCCGGCTCACTCACCGGCAGCGGCTGGGAAGCCAGACCCCGGTTTCGATGAGAGGCCACCGTGTGCTGCCTGTGTGACGGTGAGCCAGTCGCTTAACCTCTCTGAGCCACAGTCCCCTCCCTGTGTGGGACGAAGGAAGTTACTAGGGGTAGAATTGCTTAGTTCAGTGTCTCGCGCTTAGAGGGCGCTCAGGAAATTCAACGGTTATCACCACCGCGGACAGTGTCATTGTTAGCAATAAAATGAGGACCGCAACTCTCGGTCAGACTCACTCGCAGGGTTGAGGGTGACACAGGAAATGGCAAATGGGCAAGAGCTTTATAAACTGTAGTGCTCTGTGTACATAGGAGGCCTGATGGTTTTTAAGTCAAGTGAAATGATTTTGTGTCCTGTGTCAGCCTTGGCCAGTAGCACTGAGATTCTGAGATTCTTTATACACATATATCTTTACATCATCTATAGACACTACATATTTTACTGAAAACAATGTTTGGTATCTCATGGTCTGTTAAAAACAACCAGTGACATTCTGTTTCTCCCTCGATCTGTGTTTCTTTTTTTTAAATGTTTGTTTATTTTTGAGAGAGACAGAGTGCGAGCAGGGGAGGGGCAGAGAGAGAGGGACACACAGAATCTGAAACAGGATCCAGGCTCTGAGCTGTCAGCCCAGAGCCCGATGTGGGGCTCGAACCCACAAACTGTGAGATCATGACCTGAGCTGAAGTTGGACGCTTAACCGACTGAGCCACCCAGGCACCCCTCGATCTGTGTTTCTGCGTTTGTCCTGCCTCTGTCCATGTGCAACCATTTCTCTCTCACACACATACATCTGTTTCCTTCTCTTTTCTTCTCTTTCCTGGCCTGGGAACTCTGGAGCTACACTTAGACCCCTGGATCTCAAACTCTATTCCTTGGAACCATTCTATGAAAAGAGACTGCATCATCAAATAAATTTGGGAAATGCTGAATCCAACAGATTTCTTTTTTGCGGATCTTCTTGGGCAAGTCTGCTATGCCGACATGCACCCAGAGTTCCTGAAAATTGTGGAATTCAGCAATCTCAAAATTTATAGGTCTGTAGAACTTTCCTCCCCTCTGTTGGCTGCGAGAATGCACCTTTATGACTTCCAGACACAGCGAGCATAAATGACTGAGGGTCCCCGCTGCTACCTTTGCACAGAGGCCATGCTTCTCTGGGGTCTGCTCCCACCCAGTGATGGAGCATGACAAGGATACAAAGTCAGACCCACTCTTGGGAGACACAGGACTCCTCTGATGGCCATCTTTGGCTTGAGGATGCCTGGACAGCTTTGCCAAACCTTCCTCAGGTTGCATGGCAGTCTAGGATGCTTCCATTTGACCTTTCTTCTCTCTCCATCATTTGGGGTCCAACTTACATCCTGGTCTGATGGCTCACCAGGTTTCTCTCGTTCCCTCTCCATTTTCCCTCACAAAGGAAATTCTCCTAATAAAATTCTCCCATGTTTAATCCCACCTTGGTGTTTGCTTCTTAGAGAATTTGGACTAACAGACCTCTTAAAGAGCACCTATTTACATCACAAGGAATACAGGTGTAACATAGAGAAACTAAGGGTCAACCCATCAAGGACATTCAAGACTGAAGGAAGGAGTTGTGAACCCCATACTTCTATCCCTATTTCCCTCCTTCCTTCCATCCATCCATCCATCCATCCATCAATCCATTTCTCCATCCATCCATCCATCCATCCACCCACCCACTCATCTCTCCATCCATCCATCCATCCATCCATCCATCCATCCCTCCATCC
>NW_026057585.1:94091980-94095985 GCF_023721935.1 Panthera uncia
ATCCATCCATCCATCCATCCATCCATCCATCAATCCACCCACCCACTCATCTCTCCATCCATCCATCCATCCATCCATCCATTCCTCCATCCATCCATCCATACACCCACCCACCCACCCACCCACTCATCTCTCCATCCATCCATCCATCCATCCATCCATCCATCCATCTATCCATCCACCAATCTACCCATTTCTCCACCCACCCAGCCCCCAAAGCAGCCAGGCACTATGGTGGGATGCTGGGCAAGTCACTGAAGTCCTTGACTGTGAAGCTACCAGCTTCTCAGGCTGCTCTGTCATCCCAGTGAAGGCCAAAAAGAGATTGAGGAAGAAGCACAATTTTCTCCCTGTTGGAAAGGGACTCTGTCATCTGAGTTGATTCCCACTCAGATGAGACAAAAATATATCCTACGGCTGCACACATTTTCTTCATTGAGAACAATCTCATTTAAATCTTGGCTCTGTGCCCAAAGAGATGCCTGCAAGACACTCTTCTTCCAGCACATGTCCAACCAGGCTGACAGCCCAGGAAGGATGCTATTTTGTAAAGTGAGGCTGAAGGAGTGTCAAGTGAGTATCAGGCAGTCACAGTTAATAATGGGAAAGTGAGGAAGGGGAGGAAAGTAACAGTTGCCAGGCTCCTGCTCTGTTCCAGGACTGTAGCTTGCAGCACCTTGTTTAAACCCCCCCCCCCCATAGCAACCTTTAGGATAGGTTTTATGGATGAGAAGACTGAGGCTCACAAAGGCAAAAACAATCTGCCTAAAAGGTGAACCTGGGGAAGTACAAGTGAGGGTACAGGGTAGGGCAGGGCTGTCCATTCTGAGCCTGGGCTCCTTTACATTCCCAACGCAGGCTCTGAGGCTGGGCCCCGGGTGCTGCAGGTAAAAAATAGGCTCAATCCAGACTAGATGTCAGAGGCTTGCTAATGAGAGCTCAAAGCATACACTTTCAAAAGGGAAGCTGGATCCCCCTTGAGGATCTCTGTCTGCACAGCTAGGGGACTGAGGATGAGGGGTAAAACTCCAAATGCTTTTTAAAGCTATTACAATCATGCCCTCTCCTGCAGGAGGAGACAGTTCAAGGCATTGGCAGTGTGAGCTCCAGTGTATCTTTGCCCAGTTGCTGAGTGGCTGCAGTGGTGAGGGTGCAGTAAGGTTGAGATCCACATGGAGTCTCCCCAACACCTGGAGGCCCACGGGTGGATTCTGCAAACTCAAGACCACCAAAAGCAACACCGATATAAAAGTGTCTGTGCAGAAGTGAGGACTAGAAGAGGATAAGTCAGGGCAGTGGATGGCGGGGGGGGGGGGTATTTCTTTAGAAAAAAGTCTTTAGGTTATAAAATGAAGACATTTAAATCCAGTGACAGGGAGGGAGGCTTGCTGAAATCAACCCCACCTTTGGGTCTTGGCCAACGTACGTTCCTGTGTCAGGAATGATCTCCACCCCAGGGCTGTCTGCCAATGCCTCGCTTGTCTTCAGGGCCCCGCTGAAAGGCCAGCCCCTCCATTGAGCCTGATTTCATGTCTGATGGCAGCCACCAAGAGATGCAAAACTCTGAAATGAGGACCTCATGCTCCTCCCCGTGCTTGCAAAGCAACCCTTCTGTCCACTGCCTCCCCCACCGACTCCCTCCTTCCATCCTTCATGGCTTGGCTTAAATGTGGCCTCCTCCTGCTGTCTACTGTCATGGGTCCTTTATGATTCTTTTCCTCAACTTCTTGTTTCCTTCTTGGATCCCTCACCCTCAGCCCCACACAGAGCCCTGAGTCTTTCTTAGTATACACGCCTATGCACATAGTAGGTGCGGCTTTGAACAGCACAGCCATTCTGGGAGAATCTCAGATGCTTCCTGATTCTACAGTGAGTGTGATTCTAATAAATGTCAGTACAGACCACTGATAGAAACTAAGTGTGGTCCAACTATATTAAGAGGACTGGGGAGGGACAGGTGGGTGAAGGGGGCCTAAGAGAGCTAAATATTCACCCACCGTGAGAGGACATCAATAGACGATGACTAAAATGGATAACCCAAGAAATAGCTATATACAAATGATTTCAAAATGTGGAGATGAGCAACAGAGACAGCTAGAAGTGTGGGAAGTAGTTGGCTCTGGGGAGCTGGAATCAGGGGAGAGAAGGGTGGGCATGGGATTGGTACTTTTCATTATAAGCCTTTTAATACTCTTTGATTTTTTAATTATGTGCATGTATTACTTTAATAAAAGTAAAAATTAAAAAAAGCGAAAAGTGCAAAAGAAACAGAATCCCATTGTGAATTGTACCGCTCCTCTGATCCTTCCAAGTAACATGCTCTAAAATCATAGCACAGCATCAAGGCAAACAGATTTCGCACAGAAACGAGTAATGGAGGCATAATGTAAACAGATGTCAATTGCATTCAGCACAATAATGGCTTTTAGATATTAAAATTCTGGGGGGAATAGTTCACTAAATGAAGCAGGACAATGAGGAACTCCCAGGGTTGCTACCTTGCACAACAGAACAGAGTGGTCCTGCCTGGGGCCTTCTTGCTGGTGTAAGTCAAGCCCCTCTCTCCTCTCATTGTGGTGCCTCATTGAGATCTTCTGGACCCTGAGTGTCTATCCTCATTTTGAAAACAAGGGGCAACACTAAACAGATGGATCCACTAGAGGGAAAAGAGAAAACACAGACCAGGCCATTCATTCATGTGTTCAGTGAAAGATGAATTAACATCTACTATGTGCCAGGCATGGCTTAAAGTGCTGGGTATAAAATAGTGAACCACAGGGATGAAAATCCCCCTTCTTCTTGGCACTTGCATTCTAGCAGGGAGTGGGGGGTGAGGCAGAGAATGAAAAAGATAAATCAGTAGGAGACACCCTAAGTGAGATGGTGTTAAATGCTACAGAGAAAGAGTGGGAGGGACAGGAAGTACAGGGGAGACATGTCTGCAAAGCCTGAAGGCCATTAGAAAGCCAGCCATGTAGATGTCCGGGGAAAGAGGGCCAGAAAGTACAAAAGCCTAGAGGCAGGAGCACAGCTGGCATGGCCAAGGATAGAATGACTGAAATAGGTTGGAAGGGGAGAACAGAGGACAAGAGGTGAGAGAGGTAACTGGATGGTCTGCTTCACTACCCAATGCACATTCATTCCCAGGGAGGCCCTGTCCATAAGTCAGTGGTGTGCTGGTAAACATTTAAAAACTGCCTTAAAAAATATCTGATTCAGTGCGCCTGGGTGGCTCAGTTGGTTAAGCATCCGACTTTGCCTCAGGTCATGATCTCACAGTTTGTGGATTTGAACCCCACGTCGGGCTCTGTGCTGACAGCTCAGAGCCTGGAGCCTGCTTTGGATTCTGTATCTCCCTCTCTCTCTACACTCCCCCTCAACCTCCTGCTCGTGCTCTGTCTCTCTCTGTCTCTCAAAAATGAATGAACGTTAATGATCTATAGCATTTGCTGACTTCTGAGGTGATGTCACTGAATGCAGAGTTGGGAGGGGGTGAGCACATCCAGCCCCAGCGCCAGCTCCCTGCTGCCTGAGCAGGGCCCTTGATCCTTCAATGCTGCAGAGATTTGAGAAGGCCCACCCGCCCTCAGGGTCCTTCACTTAAATGCCTTGGACAAGGTATGTCCTCATATTTTCAGTTTTGTGCATTGGAATACAACCCATTTGGGACCCCATTTCTAAGTGAATTACCCATAAAACTCCGCACAGTGTCACACAGCTGCCAAGTTTATTGCACCTTCAGTCCTCACACTTGTTCTAGACATTTATGATGTTCTTTCCTGGCTCTTTGCACGTTCTTTCTCAACATTCAGATCTTGTCTCAAATGTGTGTTTCTGAGAGTCCTGATCACTCTTGTGCCCATCCCCCATTACTCTCTTCACATCACCCTTAATAATTTTCTTACAGCCCTTATCACTGAATTAAATTACCTCCCACCTACCTACCTTATATGTGTGTCTATCTATCTGTCTATCTATCTATCTATCTATCTATCTATCTATCTA
>NW_026057585.1:94096385-94120954 GCF_023721935.1 Panthera uncia
ATCCATCCATCCACCCGTCTATCTATCTATCTATCTACCTACCTACCTACCTACCTATCTATCCATCCATCCATCCACCTGTCCATGCATCCATCGATCCACACCTGTTACCATATCAAGGGGACCATGGTCTCTGGTATGTGCCATCCTGCTATTGCTACATCCATTCCACATTCCTAGATAGTGTCTGGTGCACAGAAAGAATGCATTTAATAAATATGAGTCCATGACTCTCTAACACCCACAATAAACAAGACCCCAAATGTAGGGATTTGGAGGATGTGTCCCCACCAAAGACTACTGAGGCACATGGTGGACAAGAGACAAGGTACCAAAAGGAAGCTCCAGGCTAAATGACCAGGCAGGTGTGGCTCTTTTTGCCTGGATGAGGGTTGGAATTTCCAGCTTGAGGGCAGCCTACGGTCAAATGGCAACCCTTATTTAATATATTTCAGAAAACCGGGGCACCTGGGTGGCTCAGTTGGTTAAGCATCCGACTTCAGCTCAGGCCATGATCTCATGGTTTGTGAGTTCAAGCCCCACATCAGGCTCTGTGCTGATAGCTCAGAGCCTGGAGCCCATTTTGGATTCTGTGTCTCCCTCCCTCTGCCCCTCCTCCACTCACGCTCTGTCTGTCTCTCTTTCTCTATGAAAAATAAGTAAACATTAAAAAAAAAATTTAAAAAATACATTTCAGGAAATCACATCCTGAGCCCTTCTGTCACCCACCATGAATGGTGAGAGTAATATTTAGCAGGCGGTTTGCAGCATTATCTCTTCTCAGCATCGGGAAAGACTCCAATCTCAAGTTCAAGTTTGAGAGAAATGTAATGTGCTTGTTAAATGTCTCTCCTCCCTGCACCTGTATTCCCACAGATGTGGGTCCTGGAAAGGTGGACAACAGGGTGCAAATGTTCAAAAAGGCAAGAGCAGCTTGTGATTAGGAAGAAAAGGCCAAAATGAGATGATTTGCTAGCAATTCTGTGTATGATTCGATCCCCCATCCCAGACTTTCCAGCACCCAGCCATCTAATCATTTCAACGGCTATTATTTAAATAAAGGAAATAATTGACCTCTACAGAGGAGGGTACTCAAATCAGCAATCACTGTGCATGCCCTCTTGCAGACTCAATTAAGAACCAAAAGGGATTCTTAGTTGGAAGCAGCCAATGAGAACCACACAGTGTGAGGGAAAATCAGTTTTCTGGGATGCCAGGTGGTAAGGAGGGTCAGAAAAACTAATGGGCTGGGGGGCGTGTTTGGAAACCCGGCTTGGCATCTGGCTAGAGCTCCTGGAGGAACTGACAAGGTACTGGCCAGGGCAGGAGGCAGGACAAAGACAATTTGGCTCCTCCTCCCTCGGAATTACTACAGCCCAGAGGAAATGAATGAACGTGGGCAGGCTGGCTCCCCTCTCCTGTCTGTTCTGCAACCATGTAAGAGAGAAGCAGCCGATAACATGCCTCTATGATCCAGCTGTTCTCTTGCCTTTTTTTACCCCTTCCTTTTCACACATTGAGCACCTACTCTCTGCTGGCCACCAAGGACACAGGGATGAGTAAAAGGCATAGAGTCCCTCTCTGAAAGATACCATAATTCTAGTTGGGGAAAGAGACAGTAATAACAGCAACAAAGATCACCGACAGGGAAATAAAAACACAACCCGATAGATGGGATTATGAGCTCTGCACCAAATGCTGTCAGGAGAGAGAGGCAGGGAAGGACATCTTCGTGAAAGCTCCGTGAAAGTTGGGTTTTGAAGGATGAATAGGAGTTTTTCTGGTAATAACAATCATTTCAAGCTGACATTTATTAAGAACGTGTTTTACTCTAGAGTTTTTTGAGTGCCTTTTGGCTATTATTTAACCTTTCAAACAATACCTAGCATTTATTGAACGCTTACTCTATGCCAGACACTGTTCGAAGCATCTACTACTCTCATTTAACCTTCAGGATGACTCACTGTGCCTCCTTATCCCCAGAATGCAGGCAGTGAGGCCAGGGAACGTGGGGGTGGGGAGGACTTGTCCAAAGTCTCTCAGCCAGCAGAGGGGTAGGGCTAAGATGTGAACCAAGGCAGACCAATTCAATGACCGTGGAGCTCACCACTACCTTCAAGGATTTCTTTTCACAAAATTCTTCTTCCGTGCATTTGAAGAAGAATATGGAGGAAATGCTCAGCATTAGCGCCCTAAGGTGGCAGAAGAGGGTGGGTTTGGAAAACACACCTGCAGCTGGAGAGTTTCTCCCCTGGGTTGACCTGAAGCCTGAATTCCCACCATGCCCCTGGTAGGAGTTGATCAAGGGCAGTGTGGGCAGCTGTCCATCTCTCCTCTCCTTGAATTTAGGTGGGTAAAGGGCAGATCCTGAGCAGGTTGAAGAGTCAGGACCCTAAGCCTGCGTACAATTGAGGAAGGGGATCAAGAGGGGAACCTGGGAAGGACCACTCTGGAACATAATTGAGTGTAATCTTGTAAAGTCAAACACAAGAGGTGAGTTATGGGTGTTCTGGGTAACTAACCGGGATGGTGTGGTTCTTTCTCTCAAGCTGAGATGTGGACTTTCCAGTTCACTGTATACCCTGAAACCCAGAAATGTCAGTCCTAGCTATAAACCCAAGAGACCTTCCAGAAACTATGGATTCGAAGCACCAGAGTTTATAATTACATAATTATTTCGAGATCTATAAACATGAGATGAGACAAAAAAAAAATAAGCAAAGAAATGATAAAGACAACACTCAGGACAACACTATGTGCTTAGATCAGTTGACTTGGGAGGGGGAAGAACCCACAGGTGGCCTCAGCAAGGTTGGTCACTGTCTTGTTCACCCCCCTGAGGGTGTTTCTCAGAGGGGTGGTGGGTCTGTGGGTGCCATTTACAAAAATTATACTTTAAAATGTTCAAATTCATTAATAGGCTCTTTTATCTTCATTAAACATGATATGATGAAGAATTTTAAAAGAAGTAATGCCGTGGGAATCCATGCTGAGACCATCTTCCCACCATAGTTTAGTGGAGTGGGGGAAGGGTGGAAAGGGCAGACCTTGTTCACGCCTCAGGGATGCTCCGAAGATAAAGAGCCCCAGACCGAGGCCAGAAAAAGGAGGCAGGTCTGGCTGTGGGCTCTGCCCTGGGGAGAAAGGCTGAATGAGGCAGAGCTTCATTGAAGCCCAACGAAGCTTCAGAATTGGGATTAAGAACAGGAAGTTCTAGACGTCCAAGTTCTGTAGACCGACGTGGGGCTCTAACTCACAAACCGTGAGATCATGACCTGAGCCGAAGTCGGATGCTTAACTGACTGAGCCACCCAGGCGCCCCATAGGATGGGCATTTAAAATGAATTAATGTCACACACCCACCTGCTTAGGACAAACCTCTTTAACACCTGCTTACCGAAACAGCTTTAACTGAACACAGAAACGCACAGAACCATTTGGGAATCTACTCTTTTTTATAGGGTGGCCCAGCTGAAAGTCTTCTCAAGCAGAAAATCATTTACAATGGAAGAACACCCCAAACCAGCACCTTAAGATCTACCAATCCAGACTCAGTATTATAACAAGAGCCATTATTATATCTTCATCATATAACTAATAATAATAGTAACTAATAATGACAATTCTACTAGGTTCTAAGTTCCGTGAGTGTAGAGATTGTTGACTGTTTCTTTTCCGTTCCTGTATTTCCTGTGCCTGGCAGAAGGTACTCAATAAATTGGAATGAACGATAATAAATTTTAAATGATGACTTCTATCACATTTGCATGGTTTTCAAGACATTTTCATGTATATTATCACATTCCTCTAAATAGTATATGTCATAGACAAAGGGCAGGGAAAGAGGAGGTCATAGATGCTACCTGGAAGGACAGGATAGATTTTTTTGAGTGGAAGTAAGGGAATCATGGCTGACAGCATTCTCTTCCTAGACACCGGGCTGCTGGTAAACCCAAACTCCAGGCTATGACCTGAATGGGGCCATCACCCACTGTTTGTTAAGTGCATAAGTCACCAAAGCCACGAAGCAGTAACATGCTTGCTCCAGGGGTCTCTTAGCAAGGGTTCTGGGGACATTGCCCCAACCTCTTGGTTACTGCTCACTTTCATCCCAGGTGTCCATGCATCTAGAAGACTTTATTAACCACCCACTGAATGGGGTGAGGAAGAGAGAACTGCCTCATAGGCAGACATGAAAAGTGGAGCCCATATATATGATGGCCAGGGGCCGGGAGGGGTTGCAGAATGAATATACCAGCTCCCTTACTCTCCAACTGGGCTATCTGAGGTGTGTGCCCCACACTGTCTCCCAGAAATCCCTAAGCAGGATGGAACCCAGTTTCCCATAGTGGTATCTACTCAACAAAGTTCCCTGTGTTGGCCTCTTTCTCTCCTCTCCCTTTCCTTGTCTTCCTCCCCTCCACTCCCACCAGTGCTCCCTGAGACTCCCTCATCCCCCTAAGGAGAAAGTGCTTACAAACTTCTCTGATTCTGGGATATCCCAGTCTAAGACAGTGGGCAGAGTGGACACCTGCTCTTCTGCCTACTCAGCACTCATGCCCCCTTCTTCTGGAACCTTCTGCCACTCTCATCCTGTGGTCTGGTTGGTTGGGCTGACTCCATCCCTGAAACCCAAGGGTGGGCACTTGATTCACACATCCCACTGGCTTCCCTGAGTGTCTAGACCAGGGGTTAGCAAACGCTTTCTGTAAAGGGCCAGATAGTAAATGGCCTTGTGAGCCATGGAGGTCACCCCATTGTAGCTCAACAGCAGCTTTAGATGACACATAAACAAATAAGCATGGCCGTGTCCCAGTAAGCCTTTATGGACACCGAAATTTCAGTTTCATATAATTTTCACATGCCATGATATGCTGTTCTTTTGACTTTTTTTCCCCCAAACACTTAAAGGTGTAAAAAGCACTCTTAGTTTGTGGGTCACACAAAAACAGATGGTGGGTCTGGTCTAGACCCTAGATTGATGACCAGAGCTGAGTCAATCAAAGATAGTGACCATCGGCCACAGGACATGGACTGATAATTTTGGGGAAAAGGCACCCTCTTGCTGTTGAAGGCGCTAAGCTATAAGAACGTGCCTTGGACATTCCAGGGGTATCATGGGAGAGATTCTGCTTAAGAACGAAGCCCATATGTACAGGAGAGCAGATCCCAGAGATGGAGAGAGAGAGACAGAGACAGAGACTAAGACAGAGAGGGAATATTAAGTCCTGATGACATCTTTTGAGAACCAGGATCCAGCCATACCTGAAGCCAATCACTCTTGGATTTTCACAGTCAAGAACTAATAAATTACTTTGCTCTTGCTTGTGTCTATTTGAGTTGGTTTTCCGTCACTTATAACCCAGAGTCTTGAATAGCACAGTGGGGATTTCAGAGGAGGTCTCCCAGGGGAAGTAAAACGAGAGGTAGTCTTGAAGGACAGGGAAAGGTAGTCTGTGTCTCAACAAAGTTCTTGTCACTTCCCTGTCTCAGTTTCCTATTCAGCGGGCAGAACACTCTGTTAATTCAGAGTCCAGATGGTGATCTATCCATATTTTTGTAAAACCTTGGACGTAAGGCTCAATACTTCTTGTCATACTGAGAGCGCTAACAAGCCGTGATATGTTGGACAGAATAAATCAATGCCTTCATGGCGGCACACTGACTAGGCTGCTGAGAAGCTGAACAGAAAGCAACGCACAGGGCCTGGGTTCCCGCTTTATGCAACGCAAGGAGACTTTAGCGTTTTTATTAAGCACAGAAGTAACCGATGATGTTGGCTGGGATCTGCCAGGTGCAGAGGGAGGAGGGTGAGGGAAGGGGAGCAGGAAGGGGTTCAGGAGGGAGGAGCTGCATTAACACAGGAGGAGTCCAGACAGCGACAGGCGAAGAATGAGGCAGCGGTGGGGGGATGGGGGGAGCACTACCTGACCGTTTATCTACCGGAGCATAACAGCACCTCAATTTCTTGTCTCCGCTCACTTTGCAGGCCCCTGGGGTGGGCACCTGACTCAGGCCTGCGAATTAAAGCACAGCATCCCTTGGCCTCAAAGGTCAGCTCAGGGTTGGCCATGTCACCTACGATGAGCTCCTCCTGGGACCTCTCCTTGAACGACCGCTCTTTTATCTGGGAGCTAAGGTTCACAGAACATAAGTCCAGAACTCCTGATGGCCTCTTGCTATGAGTCAGGGAGATCCTGTCTGAGAATGAAGATAACACGATGGAGAAAGAGTCTAGAGAGAGGCAGCCTCATGATGACACCATTTGAACCTCTGGATCCAGCTGTGCCTGAAGCCAACTATTGGGTTTTTTAATAAAATGCACCAATAACAACCCTCTCTCATCTTTTTTTTAATTAGACATTTCCTCCCACATAACCCAAACAGTCTTGACTAATGCAGCCAGAAAGAAGGCTCACATGCTGGCCAATGTCACTCTTATCTGCCTCTGACTAACCAGGGGCTGGGGCAGACGTGGCCTTTAAGGTAAAGCCTAAGACTTAGGTTGGTTCATAAGGCTCTCCAGGATCTGCTGTCTTCCTGTCTTTCCAGGCTCGTTTTCGGCATTCTGGCTACACTGGCCTCGTCCCATCTCTGCAAACAGGTCTCACCTCTTCCTCCACTGAGACCATCACTCGTGCCTTTCTCTCTGCCTGCAACACTCCCTTCCTCCCACCTGCTCCTCACACATCCACCTTCCCACCCCACCCCAACACACACACATACACACACACGGAACAAGGTGGCAAGCGCTTATCTCTTATTCTTGGCTTAGAAGTCACTTTCCCCAGAAAGTTCTTAGCGATGCCCTCCATCCCTGTTACTCTAGTCCTAAATAATTCTGTACTTCCTCTCATTTCCTAGCACAATTTCTAGCATCCACTAGGCACTGATTCAATATGTGTTGAATGAATGAATGAATGAGTGAGTGAATGAATGAACAAAAAGCAACAAACTCATCTGTAGTTCCACTATGGATGCCCTTCGTGGTTCAAAGGGACTTGGGACGGTCAAAACACCATTAGTTGTCTATCCAGTTTCCCAGCTCTCCTCTTCTTTCTTGCTAACAGAAACCCTGCTTGTTCAGAGTGACAGCCTCAGCCTAGAAGAGGGACCGTGACTGGCCTAAGCCAACCGATATATCCTGTTCCCCACTTTCCCAGCTTCTCTTGCGGCAAATGTGGCCACGTGATTCTACCCTGGCCAATGAGACATAAGTAGAAGTCTCCTCAGGGCTCTCCTGATAAAAAAGAACAGGGGTGCCTGGGTGGCTCAGCCAGTTAGGTACCCGACTTCAGCTCAGGTCACCACCTCACAGTTCATGAGTTCAAGCCCCGCATCGGGCTCTCTGCTGTCAGCACAGAGTCCATTTCGGATCCTCTGTCCCACTCTCTCTGCCTCTCTCTAACTCATGCTTGATCTCTCTTTCTCAAACATAAATAAACATTAAAAAAGTGGGGGGGCAAATGTTGCTGTCACTATCTCTTCTGCCCTCTTCCTGCCTGAAATGCAAATGTGGTGCCTGGAGCATCAGCAGCCATTTTGCGACCATGAAGTAACAAACCACCAACCTCTGGATGGCGACTCAGAAAGATGGAAAGAGGCTGGGCTCTTGATTCTGCTGTTGAGATGATGCACCAGGCCGGTTCTACCGACCACTGGATTTCTTATTTGGTGGAAAACAAAACCAGGCCCCATAGTTTAAGCTGCTTTCAGTCGGGTTTCAATAACCTTAAGCTGAAAGCATTTGAAAGGGATGTGGCATCGTCATCTTTGGGGGTAGCTTATAATTGTCAGGTTGGCTGCCCCAGAGTTCAGGACTCATTCTTTCTGGTTCTGAGAGTCTGCTTCACAGAGGAATCACTCCCAGAGCTCCTGTACCCCCGTCTCAGGCCAGGAAGGATCTAATTACCCAGTGATTGTAGTAATTATTCCATCCAATTGATCTGTAATCACTGTAATTCCTAAACACGGTTTCCCATTAATAATTTGCAATGTATTTATTGTTTATGCTCAAATAAAATAGGCTGATAATAAGACTATTGAGATGCAATCCCCAGGGTCCTGAATATTTACAAAGCACAGCGGTACATGTTTTAACTGTAACAATGTATGTGTTTTTCCTCCTTCTAAAGAGAAAGTGTTTGCTCATAGAGAACTCAATTATCACAATTCTGGCCTGCAAGTTCCCTGAACGGTGACGAGGTAGCCCATTCTGGGGATGACACAGAGTGTTCAGCGATTGGTTGCAGATGCCTGCATTGGGCAGGGGAGGGCTGAGGTGTGGCACGTGTGCTGGCATTTTCCACCTCTGGCTTACGCACTGCCCTTCTCTCTCCAGCCGCATTTGTTTAATAATACCAACCTTCAGACAAGAAGTGGGTACAACCAACTTTTATGCAAACAGAGGAGGGATGAAAGGAACCCCAGCCTATTTCTGGGGCTTCCCATAATGATCGGTGAAACCCATCAAGATGGGGCCTCCCGTTCTATCTTAGGAAGGCCATCCTTCAAAGGGCTGGGGGCTCACAAACCCCATAAACGTTCCTATTTATCACTCCCATGGTCAGATGGGTGTGTGCTCCAGAAAACAGAAGCTCGCAGGCAGAAGGACCCTGCCGGGTGGGCTCTTCACCAGCCTTTGGGGTTCGTCTCTAAAAGCTTCCCCTCTGGAATCCGTTCCACCACCAACTTCCTCTTGGATCCAACAGCCATTGCCTGAGCATTTTTACCTTCTGCCAGAGGCCCCGCATGAGGGCGAGGCCAAGTGCCCACACCCAGAGTGCTTAGAGCTCCCTCTCGAGTGTTCTCAGGCGGACCACCACCGCGGTCGGAGCCCTGAGGCTGCCTCAGGGAAGGTTACATTTGACAACAGGTGCCTCGGACCTGGCTCACGGATCCCATCCTTTCCCGGGCGAGGGGAAAGGCCTAGGCGTGTAGAGATTTGCACACATTACTGTATTTAGCCTCACAGCGTTTGCAGTAGGCTGGGACTGAGTCCCACAGTACACATAAAGACAGCGAGGCTGGGGGTGGGGGTGGCGTGCTTGGCAGCTGAGTCCGGGTTTGAACCCCACTTGGTCTGGCCCCAAGGCTTTATTCTCTTCCCTGCGCCACTTTGTCCCTCCCTGGGATTATATGCATGTGATCAGAGCGAGGGGCACCCGCGCTATTTTTAACCCAGCTTCCCAGCCTGGCATGCCGACGGTAAAAGCAAACAGAACTGGGGTTCGTCCTTCAACAGGTGTGTGTTGGCAGTGAGGTGGGTGTGCCAGGTTCTGTAGAGACTAAGGTGAAAAAGACCCAGTCGCCGCCCCAGGGGGAATTGACAGTCTCGCTGGAGAAACAGACGAAAAAGATCCGACAAAACCACCCACCGGGGAGGGGAGAGGCCAAGGCGGGGGCCAGGGCTGGGGACGCGCGAAGCAGGGGGAGACACTCCTGGAGAACAGGGTATCTCATCCCCAAGGAGCAGCAAGGGAGCTCTGTAGAGGTTTCTGGAAACTGCAACCCAGCTGTCAGAGAGTGTTGGTGAAGGCAGTGCAGGCTGGGGGCGATTTCAGAAGCAGGCGATGACTCACCCTGTGTTTAACAGAAACTCTTTTTTCACGATACAAAATCCACGAAAATAAACCCATATGGCCAGCCTCGGAGCGCCTGACAATGAGGCAAGATCCTGCCCATTATGAGCATCAACGGATAATTGGAACGCGCCTATCGTCAGATGCTGGGAAATTTCCCCTTCTCTTCGTTCGTACCTTCTTTTGCAATCTGGGAATCTGAGAGGCACAATCACGGGAGGCTGCCGCAGAACTCTTCCACGTGGCTCCCGGAAGGCAGGGGGACCAGGGGGAAGCAGGGACCTGCTTTTTTGAGGACTTGAAACAGCCCAGGCTCTCAGCCCCTTCCTTGCTGTGTGGCCTCCGGTGAGCTTTTGAACCTCTCAGATGTCATGACCGTCCATTCAGCTGTCCACTAATTCAAAGCTAAGAGCTAGAGACGCCCATGTGTCCTCCTAGAGGGCGCGGGCCGGAGAGACAGAGAACTAAACCCACAGTGACAAGTGACAGGTGCGGTCTGCGGTCACAGAGGCTGGGAGTGGAGAGGCAGGACAGGAAAGCCAGTCCTGGAGGGTCAAGGATGCCCAGGATAAGGTCCACAGGATAGACGAGCAGGACCTGATCAAGCGATGAGGGCACAAAACAGCTTGGGGACTAAGCATACATGCCTTATAGATGGAGGACCTGTGTTCCAGTCCCAGTTCCGTGCCATCCTGGCGGTGTGCCCTCGGGCAAGTCTCTCTCTGCCTCCGTTTGCTCCTCTGGAAGATGGGGTGATGACGAAAGCCGCTGACTCATTGAGGTTTTGTGAGGATGACACGAGTTTCACGGCGAAGCACTTACACCTGGACACAGAGACTGTTCTGTTACACACGGCAGCTCGACGTATGTCTCATACACGCTTGTTTAAATACAGTCTAGGGACGGCACAAGGCTACTGAAAGAGCCCAGGGCGGGGAGGCACAAGAAAGGAGCAATGATGGCATTTTCTAGGAGAGCTGAAGGGACCTTCCAGGTGGAGACGGCAGAAGCTGGCTCAAGAGAGGAGTGCCAGAGCTATTCCTTGGAGGGTCCAGAGCATCCCGGGTGCATCCCACGAGCCGGACTGTGCTCTCTGGCCCAGAGCCTCACAGCCTGATATACGCAACCCAGCCCTTCGAGATCCCCTGACTCAAAGGCAGTTCTTGCCTGATTTTGTTTTTTATTTTTTTTTAACGTTTTTATTTATTTTTGAGACACAGAGAGACAGAGCGTGAGCAGGGGAGGGGCAGAGAGAGAGGGAGACACAGAATCCGAAGCAGGCTCCCGGCTCTGAGCTGTCAGCACGGAGCCTGATGAGGGGCTCGAACTCACGGAGTGTGAGATCATGACCTGAGCTGAAGTTGGACCCTTAACCGACTGAGCCGCCCAGGCGCCCCTGGAGTTGCTTGATTCTGCCGAAGACTGGAACCCTCCCTGTTTGGGCCTGGGCCTGGGCGGTGGTGAGGGCTCAGGGAGGGCTGCGGGCACTCCCAGGCGGCGGGCAAGAGTGTGCTCTCCACACGCCTCCCAGGGGCACGGAATCCGGGCTTCCCGGCAGAGACGGGGACGAAGCTAAAGCGGCAGTGTGCCAACAGCTGGATGGCCAGAGCCTCCCCGCAAAGCCCTTGCCCCGAAGTCTGCATCTCCACAGCCACACAAGGTGGACCTTGATGAAGAAACTTGGAGGGAAAAAAAAAAAGAAACCCTCACGTAGAGCCAAGCAAGGAATTCACTACCACCGAGAGTCACGCAACTGACACGCGGAACCAGATGTAAAAAGTCTGCGAGGACAAATGCCCAACGCTGTAGAGACTGCCTCCAGCATGAGAGGAGACAGCCCCCAGGCTGGATGAGGTGACGAGGGCAATGGCCATGGGCACGAGGAGTGCTGATGGAAACATTCTGGCACCGTTTGGAGGGCATGTCTTAGGCCCCTTCTTCCAGCGGCCTCGGTGTACTTTCCTCCCTGCCAGCCCGAGCTGCTCACACGACCGCCCCGCCATCCACCTTGGCTTGCGTGTGCCGGGGGACCTCCTGGGGTCTCCGTTCCTTCAGCTGCAGGCTAAAGCAGGGCAAACGGCACGTTTTTCCTAAAGACGACCGTCAGGCCCAACAGGCCATGTATTTTTATCGACAGTGTCTGCAGAGGAAGTTCATGTAAGCAGTGACCAAGCCTCCCTGTCCCTTGCCCTTCCCCCCGCCCCGTTCTTCCTGCCCTCCCTCCAGCCCCCAACCCACATAACCTTCCTGATCCTGGCTTCCATGTACTGTGTTACCTGCCCCCAAACTTTATGAACAATTCCTCTCTTTTCCTTTCTTCACGTGCCACAGTTGGCATACTGGTGAGATAATTCGTTGTGTCCTCACTTCAGGACATTTAGCATCCTTGGCCACTACCTTCTAAGTGCCAGTTAGCTTCCCCAGGCTCGTGTCAACCAGAGCAGCTTTCCCCCCCGCCCCCCCCTGCCCCGCCCCCCATTCTAAATTCCAATTCCAAATACTTCCTATGGGCGTGGATACAGCATTTGTGTTAACCTTCTTAAAGCTCCATATTCTCCATGGGTTCACGGGAGCCATCACTGAGGTGTCCTCACAGACCCCCTGAGAACTCCCTTCCTCTGAAAATGGCACCCTCCCCTCCCAGAGGTGACCCTACAGCCCTGTTTGGCGTGACTTCACCATGAAGCCCTGGGCTGACTGGCCGGGGGTTATCACCTGACTGAAGCCGGTGGCAACGGATTCTCTCTCCCAGGAGTTAGGAATTGGGGTTCGGAGCCTGGCCGTGGGCATCGGAGGAGATGGGGACTCGAGAGGTGTGGTGCCACGTGCAGGAGAGGCAGAGCTGCCTCCCCAGCCAGTGCTCTCCTGCACCCGTTCCTATGCACCAGCAAAACCCCCATTTTGTTTGGGAGGCCTGCTCTCTCAGGACCATGGGGTAATCCCATTCGTCCAGTTACTGAGTCGGAGACGAGCATGTGGCCCAGTTACAGCCAGCGAGGCCTGGGGGAGGACTGGGCAGGTCCTGGGAAGCAGACAGAAAAGAGACACCTGGGGAGGAGCAGTGCCCTCCTCAGATTCGCGCGGCCCTGTGCCCGTGGGGCCGCCATCTTGTTTGGGAAGGGAGCACACTAGTGACACAGCCAGCCATCGAGGCTGGCAGAGGGGAAAGACGGTAAAAGCCAGAGGCCTCAACATACCGCAGAGCCTCGAAGTGAACCCACTGGGGCCACCCTAATTCAGGACTTCCTGTCATGTGGGCAAGGGCGTGTTTCTTACTGTGTGGGCGGGGTGAGTCAGTGTTGGGTTACGTGAAAAGACATTGGAACTGATGTGCCAGGACAAGGACAAACGGCCCGGAGTCAGAGACCGCGGGTGGGGTGGCTTGGTTTCTCCTCAGCTCCCACCCCTCCCGTGGCCTGGAGGCCTACTTCCTCTTCGGATTCTGAGAGTCTTGTCTTGGCGAAGACATCTTCCCTTCACTTTCTCTCTCTCGCGCTGCCTCCCCAATGTCACATCCTCACTGGTGCTCCAGCCCACAGAGCTAGCTGACACAGCTCCTGAATCCACGGGCTTTTCTGCCGGAAGATTCCACCGTGGCACCTCCTCCTCCAAGGGTCACAGGTGAGACCCTTGCTCCCCGCTGCGCCATCTGGCTGGAATGAAAAAGCTTGTCTTCCTGGGCTGGGCCACCAGGGTGACGAATCGACGAAGGAAGCCAGAAGGGCAGGAGCCAAGACTCCACGCCTGTTGGAGGACACAATCTGAGAACTCCGGGAGAAAATCATTATTGAAAAAAACAAACAGAGGCTAGTTTGCTTTAGTGGCAGCAAATTGTTTGAACAAACTAAACCGTAGACGGGGAGACGGTCAATATTTCATGATGGAAGAGGCAACATGGTGTGGTGAAACACGTCCACTCTTCTGGAGCTGACAGCCCCGTTCGGGAGCCTGGGCTGTGCCGCTCGAGTGAGACCCTCCGCTCTCTGGCCCTGGGTATTCCCATCTGTGAAATAGGCGATTCAACTGGGGGACTGTATCATTCTTCCAGGACCGGCTTCAATGACAAAGATTAGCGTCTCACAGTCTGGAGTCTGGGAGTCTGAGATCAGGGTGTCAGCTGGGCCAGTTTCATCCGACGCCTCCTTCCTTGGCGTGTGGACGGCCGTCTTCTCTCTTGGCCTTCTCTCTGGTCTTCTGTGCCTGTCTGTGTCCACATTTCTTCTTCTTCTTATCAAAATCCTCCTTCATTGCTTAAGCAATGCAGAGGCACGACACCAGTCATACTGGATCAGTGCCGACCCTAATGACCTTATTTTATGTAATTAGTCTTAATTAAGGACTTATCTCTAAATATAGCACATTCTGAGGCACCGGGAGCTAGTTTCAAGGTATGAGTTTCGGGGGAGACACGGCTCAGCCTGTAATAGCGACCTCTAAGGATCCTTCCAAGCTATAAACCCATCATCCATCAGTGTTTCTCCCAGTCTCTACTGATTTGGTCAATGGGGCTTCCGTTCTGCAGGCACTGAGATTCAGAATCATGATGAGATCATGTTGCCCCATTTTTATTTCTTCCCTTTCTCCCAAATGCCCATCCCAGAATAGACAACAGTCCTGCGGCATCCAGAACTCTCCGTCCTCAACGACATGATGCGGAAGTCCCTACTTATCCTGGGCTCACCTTGCCCCGTCCCTTCCCTCTGTCCATCTTGAGCATGTCCCTCCCCTGCATCAGACCTTCAGGGGCTCTTCCAGGTCCCTCAAGGTCCTCCCCAGCCTGAACCCCACTGCTCCCCCATGAGAACTCTCTACCCCATTCAAACCAACCCATCATCATTCCCCAGACGTAACATGCACCTTCTCACCTCTGTTTTTTTTTCCCCCCAAGCTCAGAACGCCTCCCTTCCTGGAGCCCTAATCCTCCTCTTGAAATCCTATCCTCCAAGATCCAGTTCGCAGACCACAGAGCCCACTTGGCCAGGCATGGCCAGCTTACTGTGGGCGAGAGTGGGAAACCCAACTGGATATTCGTGCCCTTGATTCACATGCTCCAGCTTAAAACTCAGGCAGCTGTGCAGCCCAGGACCGGGCTTTGCAGCTGGGAGAACAAACCCAGTCGTGGCGCTGACGGGAGCCAGTGGAACACATCCCGTTCGCCATGGCTGCTTCCAGGCTGGCAGACAGACCCCGGCTCTCAGGTGCCATGCCAGATGATGTGGCACTTGGCACTGGCAGATGGGTCCAAGAGCAGCGGCAGTGACTTTGCTAAGTCACCCTTGAAAGCTCCAAGCCCCTGAGAGGGAACAATTAGGTGTAGTCCCTCCAACAGCAGTTCTTAGCTCAGTGGCCACAGCATCCTGTATGAGCTCGTTCAGGTGCAAAGTCATGAGCCCTGCCTCCTCCCGCTGGATCCGAATCTCTGGGGAGGGGTCTCGGGAAACTGTTTTCACAAGTTCTCCGGGTGATGCCTGAGCACATGAGGGTTGAGGAATCCCTGGGTTACGAAATGAGGTTACAGAGGAGGCAGGGTGGCAGGTGCTGGACCGTGGAAGGCCATGGAGAGAAGGCTGGGATCATCTGACATGTAGTGGGAAGTTGTTGGAGGGAGGGTCCACCAGGGTTCTCCGGAGAAACAGAACCAATAGCAGATATTCATTCATTCATTCCTTTGTTTCTTTAAAGGAATTGGCTCACACGATTGTGGGGGCTGGCGAGTCTCAAACTTGTGGGGTAGGCTGGAAACTCAGGCAGGTGTCGATGTTGTAGTCTTGGGTCCCAAGTCTATGGCGTGGGTTGGCAGGCTGGAAACTCAGGCAGGACTTCTATGGTATAGTCTTAAGGCAGAATTCCTTCCTCCTTCGAGAAACCTCAGTTTTAAGTTTTGTTCTTAAGGCCTTCACTTATTATTAGATACCTTCAAAATCCCTCCGCAGAAACAGCTAGACCAGCGGTTGACCAAACAACTGGGCCACATAAATGTCACCATCTCGGAGGGCTCGTGCCAGCTCTTCTTGAGACCTGAGGATTTGGCTTTGTCTAGGGTACCACCAGGCCCCCTTACAATGACCTCCCAGTGATTTCAGATACATTGAATGAGTTCCGGACCCTGCAGCCACATGTGCCCATCACCATGACCTTGCAAGGTTTTTGTCTGCAGCTAGAAGCCCTCTCCCTCCGGGCAGAGGATGCGAATCTATTTTCTTGGCCCCCCTTTGTGCTGGATATCTTTGGTTCATCCTGCAGCCTTTCTCAAAGCATCAGGAGGCTGGCCTGGAGGAAATGCATCAGTGGCCCTCCCTGATCTCTGGCTTCCAGTATGGTTTGGTCAATGGGAGACACCAGGAGGAGCCTGGAGGACGGGAGAGAGGGGCGGTCCCTTCACTGTTACGGGGGGTTGGTCCGCACGCCTTGAACTCTAAGCAGCAGCTTCGACTGGGCTGCCCCCCATTCTGCACATGTAGACTACCCATGTTGTTGAGGGCTCCCTGCCCTTTGCCCCTTGAGACCTAAAGCGGGTATCGGCTTCCTGCTGTGGCATCCCCAGGGCACCGCACTGTCCCTGTGGGGTTCTCTAAATTGAAGCTGAAGCCTTGTCAGCAGTCCTTTTATTGAACTTCCTTCCCCCCAAGTTCATATGTGGAAGCCCCAATCCCCAATGTGATGGGTGTTAGGTGGTAAGGCCTTTGGGGGGTGATGAGGTCATGGGGGTGGAGCCTTGGTGAATGGGATTCGTGCCTTTATTGGAGGAGACAAGGGGATGATCTCTCTCTGCCATGTAAGGACACAAGGGGAAGGCAGCCATCCGCAAAGCAGGAAGAGGGCTCCCACCAGACACCGAATCTGCTGACACCTAGGTTATGGGACTGCCCAGCCTCCAGAACCGTGACACATAAATATAGGCTGTGTAAGCCACCCCATCTATGTGGTTTTTGTTACTCTTCCCAAATCCCCGAGTTTGAGTGGGCCGACTGTTTTTGGCCATCTGACCGATACACTCATAGCCCACACAGGACTGGCCACCTAGTGATTGAATGGTGCGAACTACCTAAATCAAAAGAGGGAGAAAGACACAGAAGAGTCCAGCAGGCCAAGGAGCAAGAACCCCCCCACCCCCACCCCGAGCCCCAGCATTTTCAGCTAAGGGGCCGAGTCTGAACTTCCAAATACGTTATGCAAAAAAGCGCCAGGGAGCCATTAAGGTCGGGGGGCTTGGCGGGGCTGGGAGGAGAGGGATGTCGTCGGGTATGCAGGGGTTAAGCTTCCAGTGCAGCATGGCCAGCACGACCCACTTTGCGATTTTTCTGCCAAAAAAATTTAAATGAAACAGCTGTGTATGAGCAAAACTGCTGAGAACGGTTCCAGCTCCAAGCATGAATCTGAATCACTCATGTTCGGGATTTGATGGGCTGTGTAATTGCTCTAAACCCTATTATCTTCCCTAGCAGTTGTTGAAGTGTCATTAGGACACCTCAAATGAAAGGCTAAATTCTCCTATATACACAATTTTAATAATTACAGTGCTTTTTTTTTTTTCTATTTCGAAATGTGAAGCTCTGCTCAAAAAGGGAGGTACCAGGATTGCAGCACAGACTTCTGAAGCCAGCCTGGGATGTCATTAAATATATTTTTTTAACTTTCCCTGGATTTTCCTGACCAGTTAATCTTTTCTGATTGTCGTTTTCTATCCTACGCGGAACAGAAGAGAGCAGGGCATGATGGGTAACAGGAGTAGCCACAATCTGCAAACATTTACTGAGCACCTACTGTGTGCCAGTCACCGTGTCAGGGCCTGGGAACATTCAGAATGGGCAAGCCCGAGGAAACCATTGCAATCTTTGTGCAACGTCACACAATCTTGTAGTTTATTTCCTTTTATGTCTCTGCTCTGCTACAGAGGGACGGCCTGCACGTAGAGTTGTATCTTGGTCATCTTTGTATCCAAAGTACGTGGCCCGGCTCAACCAGCATTTCTTGAAAGACCGAGTGAGTGTTGGTGGAGTGACATGGAAGAGAAAGTACTGGATGTTCTGGCCCAAGTAAATCAATGAACATCAGTGCACCGGTAATCGGCACTTTGCAGTCAGGGCATTGCAGGAAGTTACCAAGGTGCAGAAGAGGTACCCATTGGCCACTGGGTAGCTGTTGGAGCTTGGCCAAGTTACCTCTCTAAACCCCGGTTTCCCATTTATTTATTTACTTTTATTTATTTTTTCTACATGTATTTATTTTTGAGAGACAGCGCACAAGTGGGGGAGGGGCAGAGAGAGAGGGAGACACAGCATCCGAAGCAGGCTCCAGGCTCCGAGCTGTCAGCACAGAGCCCGACGCGGGGCTCGAACCCATAAACCGCGAGATCATGACCTGAGCCGAAGTCGGATGCTCAACCGACTGAGCCCCCCAGGCGTGCACCCCCCTCCCCCTCCCACCCCAGTTTCCCATTTAGAACACGAGAATGATATGATGTAAGTCTCACTGCTGGCTCCCTTGATGGCCACCCTTTGGTGTTAAAGCCAGTATAATCTCCTTTCCTTGAGTGTGGGCAGGACCTACAACTAACTTCTAACAACTATTATATGGTAAAGATGATGGGATGTCATCCTGTCATTGGATTATGATCAATCTATCTAGAAAGTTATGTATGTACGTATGTATCACCTCTATCTATCTATTGGTCTATCAATCATCTCTTGCAATATCTATGTGTCTATATCTTTTATCTACTATTATATCTAGTATTTATTATCTGTTATTATATCTATATCTATTATCTACTCTTTATCATCTCTTTATCTCTCTCTCTCTGTGTCTGTGTGTATGTGTATATATCTATATATATATTTAGGTATATATATATATATAGATATATCTAGTTATACTATCTTCCTATCTACATACACTTACCTACAGATACTAACCTACGTCTCTGCCTTGCTTGTACACACAGGAGAGACTCTCCTTGCTGGCTCCATAAAGTCAGCAGCCACGTTGAGGAAGTATGGCAGCTGAACTGTGGGTGACCTCTAGAACTGCGACAGCTGACAGCCAGCAAAATGCCACTCACACAGCCACAAGGATGTGAATTCTGACAACAACCTGAGAGGTTTGGGAAGCAGATTCTTCCACCGTCGAGCCTCCAGATGAGAATGCATCCAGGCCTCCGCCCTGACTGCAGCCTTGGGAGACCCTGGGCAGGGGACCCGGGTAAGGACTCCTGACTCCCAGGAACCGTGAAATAACAAATATGTATTCGTTTGCTCACTACCTTTGCAGCACTTTGCCATGTAGCAATAGATAACTAACGAGATAGCTGGCACACAGAAGGTTCTGAGAGTTGGAGGTGAAGGAAAGCACAGGAAAACAGATCAGCAAAGCCTCTCGGACCGTCTCTCGCCCCGCCACCCCCAAATCCTAACAGAAGAGGGCATCCCGAACGGCTCAGGGCTGCAACAACATCAGCCTTGCTACGGTGCCTGGGTTTGGAACGAGACACATCACCCAAGAACGCTTCCTAGAAAGGCAGATGCCCCAAGTCGCGCGCACTCTGGGTTCACTCATCTCAATGCTGGCAGCCGCAGTGCCGGAGCTGAGAAGTGCTGAAGAAACGGCAGGACCCCCGTTATCTGCCCAGAACTAGGATGACAATGCCAATAACGACGGGCTGTTAGCTTCCTCGTCACGGCCTGATGCAGGGACAGATGTGGAGCTGCGCAGAGCTCCCTAGCCTCCGCCAGGCAACGCAGTGGCCCTGGGTGGCGGAGCACGGGCTTCGCCATCTGCTTGGAAGATGGATGCAACCGCCCAGGTTTGTGGGCACAAAATGGGAGACGCGTGCCCGGCTTGTTTCCAGACTTACCTGATTGAATTTCAGCACCACGTCTGAGATGGCTCGGATTTCTCGGATTCATTCTGCCCTGCCCAAATCCGTAACGATTCATACTGATGTTTCAGTCTCTAGCTCTCCGTCATAGCCGAGGAAGCAAGCCCCGCTTCGCACGGCTGTTGGAAGACTTTATCATCAACATTATCGTCCGGAATGCTGCTAACAGATCGGACTGCACCAGAGGCAGGCCAATGGCTTGACTATAGCATCTCATTTAACTTCCCCAACGCCCTGGGAGTTGGGTGCTCTGGATAACCCATACTACAGGTGGGTAAGCTGAGGCATGGAGAGGCCAAATGACTGGCAGTGTCACCACGTGAAGTGCTTCTGATAATACCCGGCACACAGAGGGACAGATCCCCTGCTCTCCCCTCCACGGACCCCGTTACACACGACTGTGCTGTGGCATTTACCATTATCACGTGACCACCTTCCCAGTGACCTACACAGCCCCTCCCTTGTGATCTTGCTGCACAGGAAGCGTCTGAACAGGTTGCATCCCACCCATGGGATGCACTAAAAGCCCAGGCTGTAATCAGAACAGGCTCACGGGTGGGTGTGAAGTCCACTCAACCCCCCCTCCCCCCACCTCACCCCTAATGCCCTCTGTTGCTGCCTGCTGGGCTGGAGCCTTGCTCAGGGGCATTTCGGGAAGCTCCGGGAAGCTCTGGGCGTGCCCCGTGGGCCTGGGTCTGGGGGTGCTGACAGTCAGGCACCCAGTCCCTGCTCTGGAACAGGGCCGGGTGGGAGCCCTTGCAGGGTCTCTGCAGGACCGGGAGGCCAGGCTCCTGTCTGCCTTTGGTCAGAGCACAAGGCAGGGACTGGGAGCGGGGACCAACTGCAGACACAGCCTCCAGCATGCTGTCACATTCAACTAACTGTCTTCTGTGGCCACAGGAAGTCAGGCCAGATTTCCTTGAAATCCCAGGAAACTTTCCTTGGTGGACACCGGGGTGAACGGTCTGACACTGATTTTCACCCAATAGCAAATGTGCTCCATGACAGCGGACGGTGCCCACGCCTTGTTGACAGACAGCGATGTGAGATCCAGTCGACTGGGAGTCATGGTGATGCCCTGCCTGCCGCCCCCCCCCCCCAGCTCCTGGGGGGTGATCAGCCTGGTCCCACTAGGAGCTAGGAACTAGGGACTAAGTCTATCACGCACTATTGACTTGCAAGGGAAGGAAGAGAACTTGGCTTCACTCCGTGCCTACTCTGCCCCGGACAACACTCCCAGCGAGCAAGGCATTATTTTTATTCCCCTCCGTTCCATTTATCCGTCACTGCAGGACCCATCGCCCCAGAACTGAGTGACTTGAAATGACGATCATTTATTCTGCTCGTGAGTCTGCAAGATGGGCACAGGGACGGCCTGTCTCTGCTCCACATGGCATGAACTGAGGCAGCTTCGGTGGGGCTAGAAGACCCACTTCCAAGAGAGCTCATGTGCACGGCTGCTAAGTAGATGGTGGCTGTCGGCTGGAGCTCCTCTCCATGTAGACCTCGCCGCGAGGCTGCTTGGGCTGCCTCCCCACAGGGCAGCTGAATTCCAAGAAGTCGGGGTGGAAGCTACAAGGCTTTGCAGGTGACCCAGCCTCGGAGGTCCGAGACTCTAACGGCTACCACATTCTTTTGGCCCCTCAAGTCACGAAGACTAATCCAGATTCAAAGGGAGGGGGACTGGATTCCACTTCTCAGTGGGACGAGTGGCAAAGAACCGTGCGGCCCGACTTACTCCACCACGCCCACTTTCCAGACGGAAAGACTGAGGTCTCCGAGACATTTAGCACTCCCCACAGGCAGCAGCTGGAAGGCAGCAGAGATCCGAGTTGGAACCCAGGTCTGCCTAAGGTCGGAACAAAAGCCCCTCCCACTCAACCAAGTTGTGCTTCAGAACCGCGAGCTAATGTAAATGGTGGGCTGGTTTCGTTAACAGGGTGTGCCTTCAGAAATAGGTCCAGAAAGACGATTAAAAATAAGGCTGTGTTTGGATTTCTTAAGACCATATGAGTTCTCCTAAGCATTCGGTTTCTCTTCCGAGAGCCAACTTCAGTCAAAGATTTCATGGGCTAACACTTCGTCAGAACACAAAAAGCAGGCGATGTGGACTAGAAAAATAATTCCTGAATTTGTCCACATCTTCCTTCTCCCTGGCCAACGTTCTTGTCCCACTACCCCTCCACTGAAGAAGTTGGAGATATGTGGGTGCCCTGGGCCCCGGGAGGCTGTGTACCGTTCACTCAGCATGTGTACTGCACAAGGAGATCAGTGGAGAGTTGAAAAGGGTTGAGACTTAACCTGCGCTCCTCTCCCCAAGCCTCGTGTCATGGCGTGGGACTGAGTCCGTCTGGAGTAAGGTCGGCATTTCCTATTTTGCTAAAGGTAGCTATGGAAGGTTAACCTGCCAGAGGAGACTAACAATGGGGCAAACTTCAAACCAATGCTATCTAAATTACCTCGAGGAGAGTCTGAACATCTCAAGGGAAAGGTAGGGAAGGAGAATGTGACAACTCTTCTAACATCTCAAGCATTTGTGCTCTAGCTACAAATTTGCATACTCTGCTCAGAAAAACGATTCTTCAGGCTTGGGACCACCTTCCCGAGTGGGCAACTCAGAGATCATATATCCCTGGGGTATTTGCATGCCCTTTAAAGGTCTTGCCCTTCTTGCTGTGTGACCTTGGGCCGAGATTATAACATCTCAGGGCTTGTCACCTCTCCTGGGAAACCGGGATCATAATGATCATTAAATCTAAGACAGTATTATTTCTAACACGCACCATTATTTTATGTATTACTAAGAAAACAAACCTGCCAATTAAACTGATGTGCCTTTGATGCTAAGATGTATCCTAATTTCAGAGGTAAACGTGGAAGGAAAATGGGTCTTAGAATTGATGGCATTTAGGAAAATGGCTGGCCTCCCTATAGGATGTTGTGCAAAAAAAAAAAAAAAAAAAAAAAAGCTTTGTAAATTATAAAGTGCCAAAATTAATTCTTCTTAGACATATGCACTTTCAAAGGACTTCATCTTTAAGACTAATGTACTATCAGATCCTCCTAAGCCTTATATAATTGTTTTAATGTACTCACTTAAGTAGTTCAAAAAGCTGCATTTTTACAGTGCCTGAGTCTGAATTGCTTTTCTACATTTATAACATTCCCACCCTCTTATGATTTATTTGTGTAGAATCAACTTGTGAGTTTTCCCTTGAATGGGATTCAAGATCTGGGGCTTGATTTATAGTTCGAATTGACTAACATTTGGAAACAATGAACTGTGTTGTCTAAACACATAAATACCTCAAGAGAAAGCTGTAGCTAATTAGTGGGAGGGAGGGGGCTGGGAGAGGAAAACACCACAAAATCCTGTTCAGCCTCAGGGTGGGGGGCAGGGAGCACTCCTCGGGCCACGTTTCCCAGGCTGCTTTGAGGTTGGAAATGGCTGAGAGGTTTGGCTTTGCGGTTTCCCTCTGGAAAGAAAGAGAAATAGTCTGGAGGCCTTCAAAGAGCATTTGATCCGTAATTCTTCCAATCGGAAAAAAATCACAAGCTCTCCTGGGCCTTGGGCCTCCTCAGGCGCCAGGCTCTGACTTCTCGGCCCTTTGACCCCTCGGTGGGGGGGTGGGGGGTGGGTCACAGCCAGAAGGAGCCCCTCCAAGCCTCCCTCGTGTCTTTAGGGGGACAGCCTGGCGTCCCCAACGCAAGCCACACCTTGGAATCAGACAGACCAGAGTTTACGTCCTGCCTCTGTCACTTGTCAGCACTTTGCTACTGGACTTCTCTGCACCTCAGTTTCCTTATTTGTAAGGTGACGTGGAGCGGCTGTAGGGGGTAAGTGTCCGTCCAAGTGTCCCGAACAGAGCCCCTCAGTGACTCCGTCGAGAACCCGCTCACGGACTCTCTGGCTCACATTCAGCTAAGAGTTGCTGGCCCTTCCCCCGCTCCCCCAGCCTGCGGCAGGCAGTGTCAGGCTTGGGGACACTGAGACCAGGAAGACAGGTCTGGCCTCTGCTCCCACAGGACTTGAGAGTCTGGGGCTGGCAGCAGATCATGCGGCAGTAAGCAAACAAACATAGTAAGACGTTCAGGGGGTGATGAGGGCCAGGGAGAGAAGAAAGCAAGGCACTGGGTGGTCAGGGAAGCCTGCCCACGAAGGTACCTCCAGGCCATGATCCCTCAGCCCTATGCTTCTCACCCGGGGCGGTGGGGGGGGGGGGGGGTGTGACTCTACCCTCAGGTGGCGTGTGGCAATGTCTGGTGACGTTATTATTACAGGGTGGGGGTGGCTACTGGCACGCAGCAGGTGGAGGCCAGGGACGCTGCTAAAAATCCCACAGTGCACAGAACAGCCCCCACCCCACACAACCCCTCGGAGGATTAGAGGGCCCCCAGTGTCAATAGTGCTGAGGCTGAGCAACCCTGATCGGCTCCATTACCCTGTGCTATGTTCTTTGCACCGCTCAGCAGAGCTGATGGCCAGGAAAACCCCTCAGGGCAAGGGACCTACAGTGGGTGACGTGGGAGACCAGCCGCCCAGGCAGTGCCCCCTCCCATGGTGGGCGGGCATGCGACAATGCCTAGGGTACAGTCCCACCCCTCCTGGCCTAGGTTGTTCCAAGAAAGCTTCTGCTAACTAAAGAGCACTATACAATAAAAAAAAAAAAAAAAAAACGAACGACAATCGAACGACATAGGAATCCGGGGGTGGCCCTAGCCAGCTTTGGGGAAAATGGATTCAGGAACACTTCCATGCCACTCCCATGCGATCCAGTAACAGACTGTCCTGGTCCAGTAAGTGCACCCTCCCCGCCCCCCCCCCCCCCCCCCCCCCCCGTGCCAAGTTTCTGGGCCTACATACGGTGAAAGGAAAAGACCAGACGCAGGGAGAGATGCTGCCTCTAACAGGCACACAGGTGTAGCGGGAAGTGACAGCCGGCAGCCTGGCAGTGAGGGAGGATGCGGCCCATCACACAGAGCGAGCAAAAGAATTCAGAGAGCACAACGGTCTGGGGCCATTTGGACCCTGCAGGGAACCTCTGCGTTACACAACACTGAGACACGAGACACTCAGGCCAGCTTGCACCGTTCCTGCCTCCCCATCGATA
>NW_026057585.1:94121054-94183475 GCF_023721935.1 Panthera uncia
CCCCCCCCCCCCCCCCCCCCCCCCCCCCCCCCCCCCCCCGCCATCAGGACTCTGATGGTGCTTGGGAGACAATATGCACAGCCCTAACGCTGTCTGAAACCAGCCACGGCCACTTCATTCTTCTTTGCCAGTGATTTGTTCTAGGGATGGTCCTGTGACCCTATTCTAGTCAATAAGGAGGGGAAGTCGGCTTGAGAGCTTTTGGGGAAGATTTTCCTCTCTGACAAAGCAGAGGGCCACATGACCAGCACGTCCTTATTTTACCAGCACTCATTTTATTCCTGTTTGGGGAACGGGCTTGTAAGAAAGGATGTGATGCTTGGAGCTCTGGCAGCCATTTTGTGACTATCAGGGAAGGGGTTCCCCAACATGCTGAGGGTGGAAGGAAGGGAACATAGAAAGAATCTGGATCCTCAATGACAGTGCGGAGCCCTAAGCCAATTCTGCAACCTTAAGACTTTTTGTTATGTGAGAAATGAAATGGGGGTGCTTGGGTGGCTCAGTCGGTTAAGTGTCCAACTTCGGCTCAGATCACAATCTCACGGTTCGTCGGTTCGAACCCCGTGTCAGGCTCTGTGCTAATAGCTCGGAGCCTGGAGCCTGCTTCTGATTCTGTGTCTCCCTCTCTCTCTGCTCCTCCCCCACTTGTGCTCTGTCTCTCTCTCTCTCTCTCTCTTTCTCTCTCTCTCAAAAATAAACATTAAAAAAAAAAAAAGAAATCAAATGCATTTATCATTGAAGCCTCTATTAGTTGGGCATTTGGTTACCTGTAACCCAAAGCATCCTAAATAATATGGTTTCTTTTTGTAATAATACCTCTCAGAAAATGTCCATCCCCGGAGGTTAACATTTTAAAAGATGCTCTCTCTAGAACGGACGAAGCATCAGTTATTTAAAAACCTCTTTACTCTGGAATGATGCCCTCTACCCCTGCGGTTTCCACAAAGTACAAAATGACTGTATTTAATTGCACGCAGAGTCATGTGATCTATGACATACATCATCTCTGCTTTCGCACGGTGACTTAATGCTCATGATCTCCATTCGTGGGCCCAGAATCTCAACACTCGAAATGGCACTCCAAGCCGATTTCCTCCATAATCTCCTCATCTGTCGTCTGTCTCCATCCCCACCCCAGGTAGTACTGACTCGTTTGCCTGGTGAGCACACGATAAAGAGCTGAGCTTCCATGGCCGGCCCCTCCTTTCTCCTTCCTCTTTCGAGCGACCTGCTCACAGAAAGGGCACATTCTGCTCTGCTCCTCCACAAACTTAGGAGGGGAAGGGCAGCCTCCACCCCTGGGGGAAGGGGGACCTGCTTCAGGCCAGTGCTACCTGCGTCTGGGTGGGCAAATATGTCTAATTAGGGAGCCCACCTGCCTTGCCTCATAGTCACACAATGGCTGCCAGAGCTCCAAGCATCACCTCCTTTCTAGCAAACCCACTGCCCAAACAGGAACAAAGGAGTGGTGGTTAAAAAAAAAAAAAAAGAAAAGGATTTTCTAGTCATGTGGCCCTCTGCTTTATCAGAGAGGAAAATCTTTCCCGGAAGCTGCCAAGCCAACTTACCCTCCTTATTGACTAGAACGAGGTCACATGACCATTCCTAGAACAAATCACTGGCAAAAAGGAATGAAATGGCCATGGCTGATTTCAACCTGTGACACAGGACACATTCTCCAATGTTATCTTTGTCCGAAATGAAGATGATATTTGGGTCTCACACTGTGTGACTGGGGTGAGTTCGGAGAATGGACCCTTCTGGTTCCTCTAGGCAGAAAAGTATTTACTACAGGATATTGATTATATTGTGTGATTATAGGAAGAGCCTAAGGAACACAGCTCTCAGGAATGAAATCCACACCAGGAAACTGCTGCATCTTCTACGAATCAGATGGTGGCAGCCCCAGGACTTTACCTCCTTGGCCACAATCAGGAAGCTACCCCTTCCTCTGCTTGTCCTGCAACCACACCACGCCTGCCAAGACTGCGGCCAGCTGGGCCCACCTCCCAGGCCACTGCTAAAGCGACCACGGAGAAGTAGAAATAAAATGTTAAAACGAATTTTAAAAAATGGGGCGGCTGGCTGGCTCAGTCGGTGGAGCCTCTGACTTCGGCTCAGGTCGTGGTCTCCCGTCCGTGGGTTCGAGCCCCCTTGTCGGGCTCTGTGCTGACAGCTCAGAACCTGGCTCCTGCCTTGGATTCTGTGTCTCCCTCTCTCTCTGCCCCTCCCCTGCTCACGCTCTGTCTCTGTCTCTCAAAAAATAAAAATAAAACGCTAAAAAAAAAAAAAAAATTGAAAGTGACCACAGAGAAAGAAAGGACCTTAGATACATGCTTGCCTGCTGAAGTGTAGAAGCAGCAGGCAGGTGTCTCTGCCTCCCTCCTACGTCCCAAACCACCCCTGAATTCATCTGTGTGGTCAAAGCAGAACCACACGAAGAACTCTAGCTGCAAGGGAGTCCTGACACCGAGTTCCCAGCTTTCCCCCCTGCAGGACAGGTAGACCCAGGGGAATGGGATGGAGTGGTCCATGAACTTCTGTTCTCCACACCCATCTGCACAGTGGCCAGGGGCACAAATACAGAATCAGACTTCCTGGATTCAAACCCAGCTCTGCCACGTACAAGCCCAGCGACCTTTGGCATGCCACCGAACTCAGTGTGCATCAGTGTCTCCATCCATAAAATGGGGATAATAGTAGGACCTGCTTTATAGGATTGTTCTGAAGATTAGATGTTGCCTTTATTGAAACCCTTGCCGCTTGCTGTCACGAACTCAGAAACAGAACTGATTCAGGCAGGGAGGGAACCTGGGCACGTAGGACACATAGAACTGTAGTCAGCACATTATAACTGCCACAGAAGCGTTTGCTATTCAGAAAGTATTCCGAAACTTCAAAAGCTACTCCCCAGTGACAGCTTAAGATGAGAAGGGACAGGGGCACCTGGGTGGCTCAGTCGGTTGAGCATCCGACTTTGGCTCAGGTCATGATCTCGCGGTTCGTGAGTTCAAGCCCTGCGTCGGGCTCGCTGCTGTCAGCACAGAGCCAGATTCAGATCCTCTGTCCCCGCCTCTCTCTCTCTCTCTGCACCCCCTGCTCGTGCTCTCTCTCTAGCTCTCAACAATAAAAATAAACATTAAAAAAAATCAGACACGGACAGCAGTGGTTAGAAGGGTGTGTGAGTGTGTTAGCTGTACAGATCAACAAAGAATTAAAGATGTCCAAATTCCTTAATGATAGCACTGTCAGGAAGCTTTGTGTTTTCTTGAGTGCTGAGACAGTGAAGAAAATGGAAGGAAGGTCACGCCTGACCGTATGCTCTCTGACTCCCAAGGTTTTCCCTGCCAACTGGACTCGTGTCTGTTTTCTCCGAGGGCCATCCAGTTGAGGAGGCCCAAATGAGAAGGTGTCCACAGGGGATGGCTGGCTTCAAGCATAATTCAGTGTCCTGGCAGGGGGTTGGCCTGACAGCCGATGAAAACAAAATATAATTAAATGTCACCCAAAGCGAACATGGCAGGGCATCGGCTGACATGCCAAGCCGGTCGCCAAACTCCCTCCCACGGGATGCCAATCACGTGTGGCTGCCCCTCTGGGGTGACGTGGCCAAAAGGCACCGGCATCAGATGCTGACACGAAAGGAACAGTGTCTGGGGCAACTGGCGGAGGGGTGGTCACACCCTTGAGGGGCTGTGGGCTTTCTCCTTCGGGCCAGAGGGCCCACTAAGGGCTCTTCGTACTGTCTGGGGCTCGGGAAGAAAGAACATCGGGGGCCGTGCCCTCACATCCGTGTTCCTGTCTGGCTTCCAGAACTGGAATATCGAGATGAGAGATAACTCGCCTATTCCTCCTAAGAAAGACTATTCAAATGACAGGGACCACCGAGTCCTTCCCGTGCAGTACGGGTGTGCTAATTGTTCTTCAACTGCATTATCTCACTAGAGTCAACGATGGTCCATTTTGTCCCAGCATCCGTTCCCCTTTCCTGTGCAGTTATGGAATATTCCTTCCATCCCCCATCCCTGTCCCCCAAGCCCCACCAATCCAGCCAGGCACATGGGAGCCCGGGGACTCCGCTTCCCAGGATCCTTTGCAGCTAAGTTCTGCTGCGTGGCACATTCCGGTCAATGGAAAGCGGCTGGGACCAGCTTCCGAACGTGCAGATCACGTGGGTTTAGAGAATCTGCCTCTGCTTCCACGTCCCCCGTCCGTGGCTGCAAAGGGTGTGGAGGCAGCTTCACCCAATGGGTAAGTCCCCAATACTGAGCGGAGCAACAAGGCAGAAGGAACCTGGGTCCCTCGACAAGCTCACGGGGCAGAGCTGCCCCCGACCACCCTCTTCTAGGCTTTTACAAAAGAGAAAAATGCACTGGGAGCTCGTTCCCTGCCTTTCAGGCATTTTTAAATAACACTTCAGCTGCACCCTGACGAACACAAATTTGATCTTCGCAATAACCTCGCAAGATAGGTCTGATTTCCTCTCCATTTTCTCAAGGAGCACCCCAAGGTTCAGACAGGTTAAGCGGCTTGCCCACGGTCACAGCAGTATGAAATGGCAGGGCCGGGACGTGACTCCAAGTGTAGCTGTAACCAAAGCGTATGCCCTTACGTACTGCTCAGGGTTCTCGCTTCCCTCGGCAGTGCCTGTGCTGATGGCTCTTTCCCCACGTCTGCACATTTTAAGAAGTGGGGACCAAGAACCTGATATCCTCTCTTCAAAGAGAAAGGTTCTTTCCTTGGTAAATCTGAGTGTTGGGGACTTTGGGGGCTCAGGGTGTGATCAACTGGGGTGATGAGCTGACATCTTTTTTGCCTCCAGTCCCCCATTCTGGTACAAGCACCCAGATTTTGCGTGCGGAGGGGGCCTCCCCGCACTCTTCATTCATGTTGCTCACGCTGGTTGACCCCACTGGGCCCGAGTGAGGCCAACGGGTCCCCATCGCGGACATTGGCGTTTTGGTGGAGAGACACAAACCTTTCAGGGCTAGAATTCACTCATTCCAGCAGCAAACCCCACAGGACTGTCCACAGGTCCCTGCTACCTGGAACCCCGTGCTGCCCTGAGTCCTGACCCTTCCGAGTCTTGCTCGTCAGCTCTTCCTCTGATGTGGAGAGAGCTCTGTCACATCCTTCCTTCTGAGCAACCCTGTCTCTGCTCACATTTTTTCCAGGACTGGTCTTTCTTCCTTTCAAAGAGCCCGCCTGATAGAGCTGCTCTGAGCCCAAGGCAGAGGGGGATGGCTCAGACCACGTCCAAAGACGACACCGAGGTTTCCAAGCAAACAATCTGGGAGCCCCGGAGCTGGACTCAGAGGCCAGCGTCACTAGGTCGGGAGCTGGCGGGCCCAGGAAGGGGAACAGAGGCAGGGGGGAGTCTGGGGAGAAGATAGAGGACCAGGACTGACTGGGTGGGTGCACGACCGTTTATCTCGCTGGCTTCTGGGGTGTAGGTGAGTTCAGATAAAAGGCTCCATGTTCACTGGGGGACAGGATCTGCGTTGGTGCTCTGTGTCCTGGCACATGGACCAGGCCCAGAAGAAAGGCCACCAAGGCTTTTGCCTGCTGGCCACGCCCAGTGTCCCTGGAGCCCCGCTGTGGAGCGCTGGCCCACCCTGGAGCAGAGGGCAGCAGAGCGAGGCCCGGCAGCCTCTCTCCAGGCCCAGTGAGAGCAGCGCCCGGGGAAGCACGGTCATACAGCACTTGAGTACCTCTCTCCCCAGACGGAGCTGGATTGATGGGGCCCACTCGTGGCTCTGCTTCATTCCGGATGCAGAGACCCAGCTGGGGCATCATTCATGAAGGACAGCCCAAGCAACGGGCAGCTGGGCCCCCCAGCTCCTTCAGCCTTGCACCACCGGGGACCAGAAAGCGATGGCGGCTCTGGGACCTCGCTCCCTGGTCCTGTCTGCAGGGGCCTCCGACGCATGGACTTTCTGATCCTGAGTATCAGGCCCCCCCCTCGCCCCCACCGCCCCAGCACACCGTCAGGTCTGGTGCTGGCCAGAGGGCAGGGTTGCACATCAGTCACAGACACAGCAGTGGACGGCGGTGAATGGTCAGTGGGTCTGAGTCCCCCCTCTGCAGATCTCTGATGACGTGATCGAGGACACCCTGCTCCATTTCTCTGAGCCTCAGTTTCCTCCTCTGAAAAATGTCCCTCTCAGGACACTGTGTGGGTCAAGGGAGATCTCTAACACGGTATTTGCTGTGTCATTAGCCCTCCATAAATGGTGGCCACGGCCGCAGTATTAGGCATCGTAACACAAATGTCTTATTTTTCCCATAATCACTTTCACAATCACAAATCACATTCCATTTTCCCGACCACACCGGGAGGAGCGTGGGTCAGACGGCAATTGTTTCCATGTTAGCAGTGAGGGAATCAGGCCCTGAGGGGTCACGTGGCTTTCCTGACCGAGCCACCCAGGCGCCCCTGGAAGAGATCGTTTTAAAATGGAGGGTGTGACAGAGGGAGGCTCTGGAAGGGTCAGGAGAACAGCCCCCTTTAGTGCAAAGAAGGAGGGATTGAAGAGAGACCTTGCAGCAAGCCGTGTTGGTAAATTCATCACTGGTGTGTGACAGACAGAGCAGGCTGTCAGAACCTTCCCGATGAAGCCCGGGATATGAAGAATGACTTGTCTTGAGCAGCCCATCCTTCTCCTCCTTCTCCCCCTCCCCCACATTGGGAAATGGAGATTCTAGGGAGGACAGCCCATCCTAAATCACCATCCCTTCTCTTTCAGTTTCAGAGGGGCCCGGAATGTGCTAGGGTCAAGGACTCGGCTAATTTGTGAGCTGCAGTCGGGGTGGAAGTCACCTGCAACTCTGCTGGCCCCTGTCTGCATCACGGCTCCTTGCAACACTGACAAGTAAGCTTGGCCCCAGACACACGAACGTGCTCCTGGTCTTGACTTCCAGAGAAAAACATTCCCAGAGGAGCCCGTGGGACGACCTCACGAAGTCGCACGACACGGCGTTCTTTGCGGCTGCCTTCTGACAGCATCATGGTTTGAAGGCTCCAGCCCTTTTCGAGTTATGTGTCCATGTTTCACTCCTTTCTATGGCCGGGAAATATCCCACTGTATGGACATACCACACTTTGTTTGTCCCTTCCTCAGCTGATGGACGTCTGGGTTGTTTCCACCTTCTGGCTATTGAGAATTGCGCCGCTGTGACCATTCGTGTACGAGGCCGTGTGGACGTCGGTTTTCGTTTCTCTCGTATATACACCGAGGAGTGGAATTGCTGGGTCATACGCGGTTCTTGGCATCAAGAGCATAAAAACCTTGCGACTTGACACACTGGGTCAGGAAGTATTTCTGGGCTGGGATTCTGGGCCACCCGAAATCCCTGCTGTCTTCCCGTCTGGCTCATCACGGAACTGCCATCCCACGCGCAACACCCCAAGTCTTTCAGAAGCTATTAATACCCCGGGTTGAGATCCCACGGCACGAGATCTCTAGGTGCACACATAGATGATCTGACAATGCCTCCGTAATTCAGTACCAGAAACACGTCAGATACTTAGAACTTCGGTACGGCCTTTGGGGACATCCATTATCTAACGCTGGTTTTATCGGTCGCACGAAGATACGAAGATGCAACAAGGGAGAGGAAGTCTGGGGTCTCCAAGGCTTCCTGTAAAATACTGTGTAAGATTCCAGCAATGAGACTAAATTATACATTACACATATATTTTATTTAGTTAGAACCTCCTTTTCAAAAAGATGTTCTTCGGGGGCCTCCGGATAAAAGTCAAAGCCGCTCATTAATTACATCCTGAGTCCCACCGTCACATGAGGAGTTTTGTTTTCTTGACATTGACTTGATCTGATTAAGTTAATGGTCCCCTTTTTGCAGAGCTGGCTCTGGCCAGGCCCATTTCTGATCATTTTAACAACTCGACTGGGTCCTCTAAAAATTAAATGGAAGTTAGCCTCGGACCTGGAGGTACTTTTCCATTCATTTACTGCTGGACCACGTCAATATTCCAAAGAGGTTTCGGGTGTTACTCCTTTTTGAATAATTTATCATCGGTAATGAAAGCTTTAAAAATTGGCTAACATGAAAGCAAAACAGTCATTCCCACAGGTGTCTCCAGTGAAGCCTTTCTGGGCAAAAGCGATGAAAACACCCATTTCAGCTTCTGCAGCCCCAGGCAATTCGGCTGGTGGAGTTCACCTCACCCTGCCGGGTAGTCACTGCACATGTACTCTGAACGCACAGTGCATGAATCAGACATAAAGCCGTGGTACGAGGGTGTAGCAGGCAGGACAGGCGAGGTTATACTGCCGTAACAAACAACCCCACTACAGTCAGGGGTTTTGTTACTCATGTATTTATTTATTTTTAATTTTAATTTTGTTTCTGAGAGAGAGAGAGAGAGAGAGAGAGACAGAGTGCAAGCGGGGGAGGAGCAGGGAGAGAGGGAGACACAGAATCCGAAGCGGGCTCCGGGCTCCGAGCTGTCCGCACGGAGCCCGACGCGGGGCTCGAACTCACGGACCGCGAGATCGTGACCTGGCTGAAGTCAGACGCTTAACCGACTGAGCCTCCCAGGGCGCCCCCAAAGTCAGAGGTTTTAAATGAGCATTTATTTCTTACTGCATTTCTTACCGTCCTCACCCTGACAAAGGAAGTAGGGCTCACCTGCTAAGACTACTGATTTCTGGATGGAGAGCAGGGTGTTTGCTGATGCACTTTGAAAAGCTGCTTGGACGCTCTGCTACTTGATTATCTGCCACGTTATGAGCAGAGGGCTTCATGAGATAGTGAGCTCTCCGGCAACGTAAAGAGAGGAACCGTGTTTTCTACGTCTCCTTTGGCGTTGGTGCTTCGCCACAGGGCCATGCATGGAGCAGGTGATCAAACTGTGTCAAAGGCAGCAGAGCACAGACAGAGGTCACGCTCATGGGTGCAAATGCTGCTTCCGGCGCTCCTGAGCTGTGTGACTCAGGCAGTCTTCTTAACTTCTCTGTGCCTCAGTTTCCTCATCTATGAGGTGGGGAAATGGTGTAGTCTGATAGATATAACAAAGGTGACTGAATTACTGCCTGTTAGGCACCTACAAGAAACCCTGCGACATCACGGGCACCACGTTATCGGCCAATAAATAAATGAGAATCGGCATCTTTTGAACGTTGACTAAGGATTATGTTATCCTCCCAGCAGCTCAACACGACAGGCATAGTATGGTGACCATTTTGCAGATAAGGAAACTGAGGCTTGAGGGCTAACTGGCCTGGGGTCTGATGCCTCACGGAAGATGATCTGAGCCCCAGTTGGAAGCCAGGTATTCCTGACTCCACGGCAGACACTCTGCCTCGAAGCTACGGAACCTCTATTTGCAGAAAAACTGAAAAAGGCTTCGGTGAGCAACAATGGTGCCCCTCTCTCTTGAGCTGATGTTTCGTAAACTCCACACTCTGTCTTCATTCAGTCCGCTAACATTCTGGGTTCCAACATGCTTCCCAATCCTCTCACGCCCATCCGTGGGCTTGCCGTGCTTGCTAAGGGGGGGAGGGACAGTTATCTTCCAAAATGAGGGCAACGTGCGGAGCCCAGGCGAACTGGACACTTCTGTGTCCCTTTGCAACAGCAATGCACCCACCGCAGAGCTCTCGAGCAGATTCTGGGCTGCTGGAAGAATTGTCAGTTACCCCGTCTTTACGTCTAGGATGCCAGGCTCTGTTCTAGGGACTACACACTAGAGCTGCACAGGACAAGGTCCCTGTACCGACGGAGCTCCCACCGGGTGGGTGGACTGAGATGTGCTTGTCACGGGCTGGGCTGGATGTAGCACAAGGACTCGGGCCTCATTAAGATGTGAGCCTTCAGTCTGAAGAATGGAGGGGGCCTGAGCTCTGGCGGGGGAAAGTCAAGGGCGGGGGAGGAGACGGGTGCCTGAGAAGATCATGCACAGGCCAGGGCCAACCTTGACTTGAGGCATATGGCACGTATGTGCAGGAACGACACCCAGAGTTTGGTCCACGGGAGGGCAGAACTCAGAGAGACAGAAGGCACCAGAACAAGCGACGGAGGCTGGAAAGGAGCTGATCTGGCATTTCCAATCAGAGACAGACAGACTGCAGGTGGGAACAGAGGAGAGGTGGGGCCCACAGAGAAGTGGACAGATTTTCTCCCATGAGGAGCTCACCACGAGTGGAGGTGGGGGAGAACGGGTAATAAACCAACAAGGAAACCTATATTGTACAAGGTAGAAAGAAATATAAAGTAGGCTGGGGGGGGGGGGATAAAGAACGGGATGCCAGTGAAGCCTTCCTATTTCAGGCCAGGTTTTCTGAAAGGTGACATCTGAGCAGAGACCTGAGTGATGGGAGAACGAGGAGAGGCACAGACAGCATGTGCAAAGGCCCCGTGGGAGGACAACGCCCGGCATGTCGCAGCGATGCTGGCAGAGAATGAGCACGGGGACGAGTGGCAGGAGATGAGGGCAGGGGGGTAGGTGGGAACCAGACCCCAGAGGGCAGCCGGAGGGAAAGAAGTTGGGCAAATTTAGGTTACATTTTTGTGGAGGTTCTGATGGATCGCAGAGACGGCGAACACTGAGGGTGCCACGAAGCCCGAATTTGAAAATAAACTTAACTGCAGGGAGGGCAGCAAGGCTGTGGCTGGAAGAGTATAAAAGGCTTTTGACCCAATCACTAGGGGCCAGATGAGCACCTACTCTGCGCCCTGCACGCGGTACAAAGATCGCCGCTGGGCCTGTGTCGGTTCCCAGCCTGCTGGGAGTCCCCGGGCGGTGGGTACGCACACCCCCTCACAGTGTTATCCGTGTGCGTGCTGGTTCTCATTCTCTGACGGCCTACGGGGCAGGTGCTGCCGGGGTGGTGCAGCCAGTCCCTGGCCCCTTGGAGCTGGCTGTGCCCGTCTCATCCTGGCTCCCTAGTTCGGGACGTCAAGTCAGTGGCGAAAGTATCTACGCCATGGAAATCGGGGATCGCCGGAAGCAGCCTCCCCTCCCCCGTCCCGGAGAGAGCTGGTGCTTACGCACTGAGCAGCACAACACGGGCTACACCCACTTGGCCGAGGAGGGCACCCAGTGCCCCAAGCCCAGGGACCCCCTGCCTTTTGTCGGTTTGCAGAGGATCCCGGTAGCGGACAATCCAGCGGCATTCCACTTTGGATGCCACGGAATTTTCAAGGCTTTCCGTGCCTCTTTCGGTTCCTGACTGGGTCTGGTTGAGATCAAAGCCTGAAATCCCTCGTGGGCTTTCTTGCCATGAAGGGGGCGACCCCCCGGCTGACCCCTGAAGGCTACGGAGGGGGCACCTAGAAAACCCCGTTGGGGAGCAGGGGGAACCGCGCTGGGCTGCATCTGTCGGAGCCGGGAGAGGAAAGCAGGGAAGCGGAGGTTCAGGGTGAGAGTCCGTAAATGCCACCTACGTCATTGCTGGTGAACAAAAAGCCGGGCCCCGTGGTATTCCTTTTGATTACGCCGAAAAATCCAATCCAGTTTTTTTTTTTTTTTCACTTCCTCGGGTGGAGGCTGTGGGCTGTGCGGGTTCACGGGGCGCTGAGCGGGGAGGGGGCTGCCTGCTTGTTTGCCAAAGACAGACAACCCGGGGGGCTGCCCAGTGTTCTCACCGGCTTCAAATATAAACTGGGCTCTCTCCTGACCTGTCTTGAGCCACAGAGGGCAAGGAAGGCTCCCAGGAGGAAGAATAAGAGCACGTATTTATTGAGCACTTACTGTGTGCCGTGCACTCTATATACACACACAGACCCACGCATGTATTGCCCACAACACCCTGTGACTGGATACGCTCACTACACTCCTGTCCATCTTATAGCCGTGTGAACAGGTACAGAGAGAGCTTAAGTCACTTGTTTGAGGTCACACAGCCAATAGGTGGTAGGGCTGGGGTTTGAACCCAGCTGATACGGCTCCAGACTCCCAACCCCGAACAACTAAACTGCATGGGACGGCGGTGGGTGGGTGCAGAGGTGAGCCACGAGGCACTAGGAAATGCTCTGAATGTAGTATAGTATTTCCTCAGAGGAAAGTGGGAAAATGTCGCGGCTCCTTTCAGACCTTTCCGATCCAACAAGGCAGGGTGACCTCCCCCCACCCCCAACCCCAGACTGCACCACCAAGGCCTCAGTTTCTGCCCTTTCCACTTCTTGCTGGGGCCACCACGGTGTTCCCTGGAGGTCCCTCCCTCCAGCCTCACCTCCCCCGCATTTCTGCAGGGGGGTGTCCACGCCCATCCCTCATATTGCAGGAAGCTGTCAACAGCCCCACGGCCTGGGCACAGCACACAGACCCAGCTGGCCGGACCCCCGTGGCCCCCCCCCGGCCACTTTCCCAGCAGAATCGCACCGACCATGTCCCACATGCCCGTCCTCAAATGCACACTGCTCTCCTTGCCTCCATGCCTTTGCATAGGCTGTTCCTGTGCTTGGAATGCTCCCTTCCAGTTTCTGCACCTGCCGGTTCTTCATGATGCTAGCAAGGCTCCTCTCCTTTTGGAGACACCCTGACCGCCAGGGGGAGGTAAGAGGCCCCCTGGGTCCCCACAAAACTCCTCCACCTCGTTGTGTCTGCCTGCCTACTGGGCTGTGAGAGTCTTTGGGGGGCAGGGGCACTGTCTCGCGCAGTTTCCTTCCCTTAACACCCAGCCGAGTATCTGGCACACAGTGGGTGCTCAATAAATAACCACTGAAGAGATGAACGGATGAATGAGTGGCTGGCCACCTGTGAATCATCTATCTTTTCAACCAGGTAGCGATTCTGACTCCTGTCCTACATCTGACAGCCAAAGGCAGCAGCCCTGTGCTTTGGGGGTGGGCAGGGGTGAGGACGGGCATTTGAAGATGAGACTCAGGAGGGGCATCAAAGGGGCCGGAGGCGGCGTTTTGAAAGTACAACTGCAGTTGGGACAATCCAAGTCCCCGCAGCACCGACCGAGGTCACACCGGCTGATGCGGCCGTTCCTCCGGAAAGGCGAATCCCACCCCCAGGCCCAGGGACCACGGCAACGACAACAATCCGCAGCCCCCTCCACGGGATCAAATGCGTGGATGAGGGGAAGCTGTGTGTGTGCAGAGATTAAAGGCTGGCGGTGAGCTGCTTCCGTCCTGGCGGGTCAGGCAAGCGTGGCCTGCAGGCCTGGGAACCGCGGTCCGGTGGCAGGATGGATTAGGCCTCGGATGTTCCGGAAGCTTGCCCAGCTTCTTAACCACCTCCTGCTTTCTTCTTCTCCCGGGGACTGAGCCCGCACCGGCGTCCTCAGTGGAGTCCCAGGTGCCCCCCCCCCCCGACCCCCTGCAGCATTGCTGGGTGCTTTGTGGGCAAGTGGAGGGAGGTGACAGAAGATGGGAGGTGTGTCCAGTGAACAGGGTGACATTCCTTGGTCAGATCCCCTCCAATAGCGGTTTAGAAGTCATGCGGATGCTAAGAGGTACAGCATGTTGGCTCATTAGCCCAGCAGAGCTGACGAGGGGCCTTTTTCTTTGGTGGCACCAACGGGCTAACGGACAAGTGTGCAAAGAGTTATCTGCGGATGAGGCTCAGAGTGGCATTTTGGGACAGAAGAAGGAGCAAGTGGACCGGTTTCTGACGTGCATGTGTCACCCACGAAGGCTTCTAGCCACCCTCCCCACCCCCCCCCCTTACCTGGGCTCCCCAGCCGGCGGGAAGATGTCCCCACCCCCTCGTTCTTCATGATGCTAAGTCAAGGTTCACGATGTGCGCTCTGGCTCCCGGGGAATGAAATCTTAATAAGCCGCGCTGGGGAGAAAGGCTGTCCAAACAGATTAACGGTGATGGGACAGAGTTCAAAGAGGGATCGCTTTCGATGATTCAGATGCATCTCCGGGCCGTTTCGAGAGCTGGGCTCTGTGTTAAGCACGTGGTGGGCAAGAGAGGAAGTGGGGGTAAGACAGGGCGAGACTGGGGAGCTGAGGGCTCAGGACGGATGGGATGCAGCCTGCCCCTCCCCCAGGGGCCTCGCGACCCCTGACAGCTCTGGGAAACCATCGCATCCGGGTTTGGATCATGACACCCGTGATTCCCCAACGAGATAACTGCCGTATTCTTAAAGTTAACAATGAGCCCTTTACTTTTTTAGGATGCTGTAAATGTCCCGGAATCAGACAGCTGTCGTGGTTGCACCACCTCGTGAATATCCTAAAAACCACTGAATCATACACTTTAAAACGGCCAGTCTCATGCTATGTGAATTACATCACACACACACACACACACACACACACGTAGAAAAAGCCCCTTTATTCCATACCCCACTCTGGGTCAGGAAATTCAAGGAACACCATGATGTGGCGACTCAGTTACAGGAGACCACATTCCACAAAGGGAAACAAATCAAAGAATCCTTTGGAAAATAGTGGACAGGAGCTGTCATCTAATGGGTACTGGGAGCACGCGTCAGCCGGGGGATAAGCTTCAATTGCACAAACATATTCACTGTATGCCAGGTACTGTCTAGACTTTAGGGGCACCAGAAAGATGAAGAGCCCAGGACCTTAGCCCGCAGACGAAGAATGGCAAATAAGACGAGAGAACAAATAACCCAGGAGGGAGGGCACAACGTGCCAGGAGCAGTGAGACAGGCTCTGGAGGGTTATTTTTTTTTATTTTAATTTTAATTTTTTTTTATTTTTGAGACAGAGAGAGCAAATGAGGGAGGGGCAGAGAGAGAGGAAGACAGAATTTCAAGCAGGCTCCGCGCTGTCAGCGCAAGACCCCGATGCAGGGCTTGAACCCATGAACCGTTGAGTTCATGACCTGAGCGCAAGTCCAGAGTTGGGCGCTGAACTGTCTGAGCCACCCGGGCGCCCCTCTGTGGGTGTATTTTTAAGGAGGGGCAAGGTCCCATCTGGTCACAGGGACCCGGGACTGAGATGGGCTTTGAAGGACGGGGAGCATCCTAGTCAGTGGAAATGCTTCAGATGGAAGGACCAGCAGGAGCAAAGGCACAGTGGCTGGAAAATACAAGGGGTTGAAATTTGCCTGCAAAGGAGGGTGTGTGGAAGGCGGTGGAGGAAAGTGGGTCTGCAACGCCGAGCAGGGCCTTGCGTTTGAGTGGATGGGAAGGGGGTGGGTTTGGTGTGTTTCAGGTCCTCTCCTGGGGAGAGGCCTGTCCTTCCCTGCCTTGAGGGTGTTTCTGGTTCTAAGTAGTGAGGCAGGCAAGGTTTGCTTTGGGGAACCCCCCCTGCACCCCCATCCACCAGATTCCTGGCCCCTTCCTGCCCGCAAGGTGCTCAGCTCTGGTAGACGTGCCCCCTGGAAGATACTCAGTGAGATCATTAGGTGAGATGATGAATGAATGAACTGATAAATGAACGAATGAATGAATGCTCCTGGCACGGAAGCCGCTCATCTCCAGATCCATAACCTGACCAGTGTCTCATTCTTTCAGGACTCTCCCAGGACGGAGCCGGGTGAAGGCATTGCAGGAAATTCACGGTGACCCACACAGGGAAGATGGTGGCATTTGTACACTAATCCCCGTATCCGTGGTTTTAGTTGCCTGTGGTCAACCGTGGTCTGGAAGCAGATGACCCTCCTTCTGACATAGTGTCAGCTCAGTCATAGCCTAACGCTACGTCACAAACCCTATGTGATTCACCTCATTTTTTTTAATTTGTTTTTTTTAACGTTTATTTATTTTTGAGACAGAGAGAGACAGAACGTGAACGGGGGAGGGTCAGAGAGAGGGGGAGACACAGAATCCAAAGCAGGCTCCAGGCTCCGAGCCGTCAGCACAGAGCCCAATGGGGGGCTTGAACCCACGGACCGTGAGATCATGACCTGAGCTGAAGTAGGACCCTTAACCGACTGAGCCACCCAGGCGCCCCCCTTTTTTTAAAAAATTTTTTTAACGTTTATTTTTGAGAGAAAGAGACAGAGCGTGAGGGGGAGAGGGACAGAGAAAGAGAGAGACACAGAATTGGAAGCAGGCTCCAGGCTCTGAGTTGTCAGCACAGAGCCCAATGCAGGGCTCGAACTCACGAACCGTGAGATCCATGACCTGAGCTGACGTCGGACGCTCAACCGACTGAGCCACCCTGGAGCCCCCTGATTCGCCTCATTTTAACTCCTCATGTAGGCGTTGTATCATCGCCCATCATCACAAGAAGGGTGAGTACAGCAACACTCAGATACTTTGAGAGAGAGGTCACATCCACATGATGTTTATTGTGGTCTATTGTTACAACTGTTCTATTTCGTTATCAGCTATCATTGGTAATCCCTTACTGTGCCTCATTTATAAGTTAAAAACCATCACAGGTATGTGTGTGTAGGAAAATAAATAGTCTGTAGAGGGTGGAGTGCTCTCCGTGGCTTCAGGTATCCACTGGGGGCCTTGGAACCTTTCTACCACAAATGAGTTGGTTGTGTGTGTGTGTGGGGGGGGGGCACTGTAAGTCAATTCTCTGTTGGAAATCTTAACCCAAGGGATTCTGCAGGTGGCATCTCATGCATTGGGTGTGCTGGGCAGAAGTACCTGTCCACGCGCCTCGGACCACACCGCTGCCCTTCCTCGGCTCGACCTGCCCACAAGTTCAATTATCCAAAGATGCTGCGGTTGTAGGGGGCGCCTGGATGGTTCAGTGAGTTAAGCGTCCCACTCTTGATGTGGACTCAGGTCACGATCTCACGGTTCGTAGGCTCGAGCCCTGCGTTGGGCTCCGTGCTGACAGTGCAGAGCCTGCTTGGGATTCTCTCTGCCCCTCCCCCGCTTGTGGTGGCTCTCTCTCAAAAATCAATACACTTAAAAAAAAAAAAAAGGCAATGCAATTGCAGAAGAGAAGCCATCTCCAGCCTGGCAGGTGAGCACTGGCAGGAATGGACCCATCACGGGCAGGCCTCTGCATCATACGCTTTAACGGGGGGGGGGGGGGCCTCGGGGGGGCTTGGGGTTTACTGTGTCTCTGGGCATCTTATATTCATGCAGACAGGTGACGGCCATGTGAGCCTCATCACTCTCACAGCCTGACGTACGGAAAAGAAGCCTTGTACGTGTTTGCGGTGCATCAATCTTCCTGGACAGAGGCCACTGCTCGAGTTCCGTGAGCTGCCACCCCAAGAATTCAATTTACCCATCTCAGCTTCCCCGGAGCGCTCCTTAGTATCTGTGGTTAATCACAATTCATCTGGGCTAAAGATTTCTCTTCCCCGCCCCTCTTCTGTGGGAGTCCAAACCATCTCATTTCACCTGCGCATCTGTCTTTCAGCACGCTCCTGGAGGGAGAAATCTGAGGCCAGCCAGGGCATGAGCTCGTGAAGCTGGAGGCCCGGGAACCACTTCAGCCCCATCTCTAGTTCACAGGGGTGAGGGCTGCGGTTGGGGGTGGGACAGTGACAGAAAGGCAGGGCAGGCTTCCTAGGTACGTGACCTGTGCAACTGCCCAGGACCCGATGCTTAGAAGTACTCCGTGCTTGGTTTAACGCTCTGTTGTTGTTCTCTTGAAATGTTTAATGCTTTCCGCATGAAAATTCTATAGTGGGTCCTGCACAGAGGCCTGGCTCTCACTGCTGATTGGCTTGGTTTTCTTCTGGGGCCACTGACATGGTCCTAAATGTGGCCGATCTTTCAAAAATGTTGACTCACTGATAATGATGCTCCTATAGAACTGGTCCCCCTCGTGCTTTCCCACCGCCGTGGTCAGGGCTCCCCACCTCTTCCCTGGGCTACTGAGGATTCCCGACAGCCACCTTCCCTTCAGCCTCTACCCGCTCTGAGCCGTCCAGAACAATGCCGGTCAACAAGGCTGTTGTGCTGCACAACTCCAGAGGGGGCAGTCATCCAGGACCCACAGTGCAAAGTCCCCCAGAGTGCCCTTGGAATCATGCACGGGAGAGGCCCTATAAGGCTGCTGTTAATCACAGAGCAGCCAACATTAATTGAGCTCATACTAGATTCCAGGCAGCATGCCGAGCGCTTGACGTGCATTTGCTTAAATGTTTAACTGCAACAACAATCCCAGAAGCAGGTATTAGTACCATTGCCATTTTATAGATGGGAAAGATGACACTCAGAATAAGCAGATGATACCTTAGGCAAGAGTAGGGATTTCAGAGGCAAACTCCCTGGTTCAAATGCCAGCTTGGTTATAACGGGATCTTGACTTTGGGCAACATTCAGACTCCGCTGTGCCTTAGTTTTCTACTTATAATATGGAAATAAGAAGGAAAATACCCAACTCATAGTCTCGTAAATCTGAAGATCGAAAGCGTCAATATAGACAAAGAACTTAAACCCACGTTAGTACCAGCTCAGTACAATATATGTGTCAATACCTGTACTGGCTAGTATTAATATCGACACATCCAAGGTCACATGGGTAGAAAGTGGCCCAAACAGGATTGGAACCCAGAGAATCAGAGCTCCGAGCCTGTGAGTTTAACCCCTGGGAAATACCGCCTTCCGAGAAGAGAAGCAGGACGTGCCACGTTTAAAGACGTTCACGAAGCCTGCGTAACTCAGTCTAAACCTCAAGATGCTGGAGTCAAGACTCAGAAATTAATAAGCAGAAGAACGTGATTCAAAGTGTTGACTCTTATCCCTACATGTGCGCTGTTCATTAGCTCAGAAATGGGTAATTTTCAGCACTTCTTTTTTTTTTAATTTTTTTAACGTTTATTTATTTTTGAGACAGAGATAGAGCATGAACGGGGGAGGGTCGGAGAGAGAGGGAGACACAGAATAGGAAGCAGGCTCCAGGCTCTGAGCAGTCAGCACAGAGCCCGACGCGGGGCTCGAACTCCCGGACCGCGAGATCGTGACCTGAGCCGAAGTCGGACGCTTAACCGACTGAGCCACCCAGGCGCCCCAATTTTCAGCACTCCTAATGGCACGTCACTGTTTTCTAGAAAACTCACCGTGGCATATTTCTGTACAGTGACAATATCGTTACGATTTGAGATGTCAGCACAACATCCTTCTTTTAAATGTCTTGCAGGAGTGCAGGGGAGGGTGCCAGGGTTACGTGAGGATTACAGGGTGTGCAAATTGTTCAGGCACCGCTCTATACAAAGGTATTTTTTTTTCTTCATCCTGATTGAGTGAGTCGGGAAGGGGAGCGAGCGAGTGCATTTTAAAGACAGGCATCAGGTTATTTAGATGCAGGGCAGTGGCCTTTCTCTGTAAATGGCAGATGGAAATGAAATGCGCTTACAGTGGCTCCTTATTTGAGCTTAATTTTCCTGCAATCCATTCAAGGTGCCAAATCACCATGCCTGGTTTGGCCCAGTGTGGGGTTTCAGCTCTATGTGCTCACAGAGAACATGTGATTGAGGGAATGTGTGCTCCAAATTACTTCCGATCTCAGTGAAGAACGAATCACTCCAATGCCATATGCAAAAATCACAGGGCTACTTCTCAAACTAGGTACAGATGGCCTTGAAGCCAATGACAGCACTGCCCGGCTCTGAAAATATTAACTGTACAGTTACCAGTGAGAGAAGGCATAGGAGCCAGAATGGTTAATCATCAACCAATCCCGCAGCTGCCCAAGATATAAATGACATCAGAGTCAGGAAGTTCATCAGATTTAGGCTATAGTAAGATGGAATTGAGCAGTCATGCTATTATGCAGGAGTTTATTTGAGTAAGTAAGTGGTTCAACAATAACAGTGGTAACGGACAAGAATAATGGTAAGACCATGAGAATAATGATAAGAATTCCCTTTTATTGAGAACCTACTATTTCCCAGGCATTTTGCCAAGCTCACTAGGCACGGGGGACGTCATTTGATCCTTTTAAGGATTCTGCAACATCACTGCTATTACTTTCGATTCGCAAACGAGAAAATAAACTCAGAGATGTTGAAAGACGTGTCACATAGACATTAAGTGGCGGGGGTGAGGTTACGTCTTCCACCCTTTCACAGTGCCCTATGCTGTTATTATTTTTTCTAAGCCCAGCTAGGCAGCGAGAAACACTGCCACCAGGACACCAGTAACACGTCACAACAATAAAAGCAATAACAATTTTAAGAGCAAAGAGCTGAATGCGTGTTCACAACACTTCCAGAAGATGCGTTTTATTTTCATGTCCATTTTAGAGTTGAGAAGGCTGAGGCTTAGGGCAAGTACTTTGTCCTGGGCTACACAGAGAGGTGATTCCCAGGGCTTCAGAAGGGCAGATAGAGAAGGGATGAGAAGGTACTGCACAAGGTCAGGGCAGGAAGGTCACCGGGAATAGGGTACAACACGAAGCTCCTGCTTGGGGTGTGTGTGTGTGACAACTTTATGACGACAGAAGAAGCGACCTTCCTCACGTGTCCTTAGTAAGCACAACACGAGACCTGTCTGCCCTGTTCGTTCTTTAGGACACCACCATTATCAGCCAGAGCTGATTGGATCCTGGGTGACCATCTGGCCCAAAACATCCAATGAGATTCTTTCTCTCAGGAGGTGGCGGCCATGTTTATTTGTTAACGACGACACTATCAGGCCAGAGCTGATTGGGTCCCGAGTGAACATCTGGCCCAAAACATCCAATGAGATTCTTTCTCTCAAGAGGTGGCGGCCATGTTTATTTGTTAATGACGACACTATCAGGCCAGAGCTGATTGGGTCCCCAGTGAACACCTGGCCCAAGCTATCCAATAAGATTCTTTCTCTTAAGAACTTGAACTAAGAGGCACTGAGCCTGGTGCCTGTTGAGTGCTGAGTTTGGTCAATAGCAGAGTTCCCAAAGGTAGGGCGAAAATGCACCGTATAGAGGTCCACGGGGATGCCCTGCGTCTAGTTTTCCTGAGGCTTGGCTGTCAGCACTTTTTTTGGACTCTGTAAACCATGCCAGTGTTCCTCCAGTGTTTCCCCGCTGGCTCCAGACTCAGCCTGGTGTGTCTCCACCCACCTCACAGTCCCCGCCAGGTCTGGCCCCTCATGCTTCCAGGCCTTTCTCTCTACCATGAATCACATCTGCTTGCCAGAAAATGCCAGCGCCTCTGCCAGGACTCAGTTCAGGCCCACCTCCTACGTGACGCCCTCCTTGACTTCTTCTGGCAAGCCATGGTGGGGTTTTTTTTCCCCTTTACACTCAGGTTGACAGCAGTAGAATCATTTCTTAGCATTTTCCCATTTCCTTGGCTTGGCAGGCAATTTTGGCCTTGAGGACAGAGAGTGTGCCTTCTCCCCTCTTATCTCCAGGGTCTAGCTCAGGAGCTGGCACAAAGATGAATTTGTGTTCAATAAATGCATGAACACAGGCGTCTACACCCAGGGTACTGGTTTTGCAGATGGGATGTTCAGGAGCAGAAAGAAGTCTGACCACACCTGGCTTCTCAGGGTCACCTTCAAAAGGCCAGTCGGTCTTTATCAGCTCTGTGCACACGGACTCTTCCTCTTTGCGGTGGTTCTGAGAAAGGAGCCCTTGTTGGTGAGATTTCCTGGCTTCTCCGCCTGTCTTTGGGCACCATTATTAGGATGAATTCCTGCATGACCTTTAAGATTAAAACTAAATGTTCTGATCTCTCCCCAGACAGGTATTAGGTGCTGGAAATGGCATTTTGCAGGGACTATGTTCAGTTGCAAACTCCAAATATCAGCCTCATCACATTTTGACATGTTATAGCCCATCTGAGCTGGGGCTTCGCGGAGCATTTCAAGGCCGGGCAATTCTAAGGGCAGCAATTTTCTCTTTTTCACGCTGGCTCTGGTGGGTACCCCTCCTGAGTCCTTTGAGATGCTACCGTCGAGGGAAATGAGACCGGAGTCCTCCGTGCTGCCCCTCTGTGCTGGGACCGGCAGAGGGGAATAGGGAGATCAGCAAACAAAGTTCAGCAGGGCTGTTGGGAAAAAATTTATCCCTTCTGAAGATGCTCCCAGGCCTTGTGCCACAATCTGTAATGAAAACATTTGCAACGAGGTTGGGGGTATCCCTCCAGCAACTGAGGGAAACCACAAATGGCCTTCATCAGGAAACACACTAAGAGTTCCTAAATTTGGACTCCTTTGATTAAAAGAAAAGCCTAATGAGATAATCGTTTCCATAGAAACCTAGGTATACTTATTCTTGCCTTTATAAGCCTCTTCAATTACTCAAATGAGGGAACACGCTCACTGTCCTCCACGTTCGCACGGGAGGTGAGTCTCAACGAAGAGCTGAGAACCATGGACAAGCTGAGAGGTGTATTTGCCTAAAGGGGGTGAAGGGCTCATTCTTAGCATCGTGAGCAACTCCTTGTCCAATTAATAACACATTGATTTTAATGACAGCCAACACATGTAGAGTGTTCTTTATAGGTGCCAGACGATGGCGTGACCCTATATGTCCATTTTACAGGTGAGGACACCGAGACTCAGGGAGGTGAAGGGACTTGCCCAGACATAGAACCAGAAGCAGAGCCAGGACTAGAAGACATAATCCCGCACGGCTCTGGGAGCTCAGCCGTCGTGGAGACTAACGACGATTGAAGAGTTTTTATTCCTGGGGATAGAATTCATAGTAATTAAAAAAAAAAAATAACAACAGCTTCCATTTACCGGGTGTATTTTACGTGCTGGGCATCATGGCAAGCATTGTTTTCTGGTGAATTCTCCGAACACACTATGCACTGGGGGCTAGTTTACTTCCAGTCTCCATCCAGGAAAGTGAGGCTCCAAAAGACTGTTCCTCCACCTTTGGTTGGTTTTGAAGGTGCAAACCATCCCTGGGGGAGCCGAAGAGCCTCGTCATTAACATCCAATCTTGAATTCTCTTAAGACCGAGAAGCCCCACCTCCTGCTTGCCCCGCCCAGTTTTCAACTTCTCCACATGCTGTTATAAATGAGGCCACGTCACAGCGGTTCACGCTGCGTTCAAGACCCCGCTTTTGTAAAGGCTGTTTAGGCACCGATGTTTGTAACGGCACGTACTGTCTTCTGAAGTTGACCCTTTGCTCAGAAAATGCAGTGGCTCATTTTAAAATCTGGTAGTCGAAATGGGGATATGATTTCTTAGCCCTTGACACTGAGGTTTTATGCCTCTCAATGCAGGTTATTTACGCTGGGGCTCCTTGAGCTCTGCCCCCTCCCCTCAGCACACCCAGGGCTCCTGTAACTGGCTGCAGGCCTGCAGGACGCAGTTGGCTTTTCCAGAAACACCAGGTCCTCTGAGCTTCTCCTTCTCTCCGTTTGTAAGTCAAGATAAAGAACACTTTTGATCTTTAAAGTTTTACCAGTTTCTACCTCAGTCAATAGCAGAGTTCAGGGCTCAATTCATTCCTGGTTGGCGATCATTCATCATTGTCCTTAAAACAGCAGAAGGCAAACCAGGAACAATAATCATCTGAGTGTTTGCTGTGTGTCAGGCACTAAATACTACGTATTTTTATTTATTTTTTAAAATGTTTATCTATTTTTGAGAGCGACAGAGAGTGAGTAGGGGAGGGGCAGAGAGAGGGAGACACAGAAGCAGGTTCCAGGCTCTGGCTGTCAGCACAGAGCCTGACGCAGGGCTCGAACTCACAAACTATGAGATCATGACCTGAGCCAAAGTCGGACACTTAACCGACTGAGCCACCCAAGTGCCCCTATGTATTTTTAAATTTCATTTTATGTAGCCTTAGTATCTAGAAGAGAACTATTTCATTTCATTTCATTTCATTTCATTTCATTTCATTTCATTTCATTTTTTAAGAGTACTCTGTTTTAATTGCTAAATGCCTACATGCCATGAAAGAGCCGAGAAGTTTATTTGTAGTATCTTGCTTAATTCTCACACCAACCCTTTGGGGCAGGTTTGAATTGCTATCTCCATTTGACAGATGAGAAACCCAAGGCTCTGACCCGTTGGGTAACCTGCCAAGGTCATGCGGGCAGTGAGTGGGAGGGCACTGGTTCACTTCACAGATAGTTTTCAAACTAACAAAGGAATAAATGGGCCCACCGACCAGCTCTTCCATGTGTTCCAGAAAGGAGGAGAAGCACTATAAATCTCCAAACAGAAGAGGGTGTCTGCTGGGTAGAGATACATGCTAGCAATAAAACAAAGCAAGGTGTTTATAAACAGATGGGAGGCCGGGAGGGCCAGGCTGGCCAAGGGAGGCCTCTGAAGATGTGACATCTGAGCGGAAACCTGAAGAACAAGACAGAGGGATGGTACAAAGAGCAAAGAACGGGCCGTGGCTTCGGGGCAGAGGCAATGCCAAGTTCGAAAGCCCTAAGGAGGAAACATGTTTGGCTCAAAAAAGAACAAAAAAACACAAAGAAACAAAACAAACAAACGAACAAAAAACCACTTGGCTCTGATGCTCCAAGGCCTTTCCATATCCCAGAGCTCCCCCTTTGGACATCTACAGTGCATGGGATAATATGAGGGCCCACCTTGTGGGTTTATTGAGGGAATTAATGAGATAAAGCCTGTCAAACACTTAGCAATGAGCCTGACACAAACTGGATGTTACCTGTTATTGCAAAATTATCATTAACCCCGGGTACACGCCAATTAGCATCAGCAGAGGAGAAGGTCGTTTATGCCCTATCACCAGCACTGCCGTGTCTCTTAAAGATGAGCATGCTTCCTGCATGATGGTTGCCTGTCACTTCCCTTTGGGAGGTCATTGGCAAACTGGCTGCCGAAAGAGGGACGCTGCGTGAATTCTCTGCTGAATAATCGGGTTGTTTAGAATACATAGTGCCTTAATCCCAGGGAAAAAAAAAATAAGAAAACCAAACGCTTCCCAGGAATTGTTCGGAGAGGAGAGCTTGTCAAAAGGAAATTAACAAAGTGCACAGCAGATAATCAATAGTAATCAGCCCAGGAAATCAAAAAGAAAGCAATTGCCCTGCAGACCTACATCTTGTTTGTTCAATATTTCTGGGAGGTCAGGAGCCAATGCCAATCCGTTATGGTTCTCAAATTCAGAGGTAAATATATTCATGAGCTTCCTGCAGCGAGGGGTAGCTCTGGCATCCAAGACAGTAGCATGTGCAAAGGGCCAGGAAGCTCTGGGAGTGTCCCCTGGAAGTTTCTGTTTCTGCCTTCCAATGCCGTGGGCCGGGAGCCTGAAGGCCTCACGAACGCCCCAGAGGGAAGCCAGTAGAGCCCACACTTCTTCCCAGCAGCAGGTGCACAAAAGAGTGATAAACTCTGTGGTCTGACAGAGGCCAATTGGGAAACGGGATGTTGTGGGTTGTGTTTCCAAAGATGATGGCAGTAATCTTTGAGAGAGAGAGAGAGAGAGAGAGAGAGAGGCAGAGAGGGAATCCCAAGCAGGCTCCACACTCATCTCAGAGCCAGACGTGGGGCACAATCCCATGACCGTGAGATCATGACCTGAGCCAATCTCAAGAGTCCGACGCTTAACCGACTGAGCCCCCCAGGCTCCCCTCTGCCTTCCCTTTCATCCGCATCACACAGGGTGTGCACCAAAGCCAGGCTGACCTGGACTGTCACCGTGGACCCAACACTGCTGAGCTGGGTGACCGTGGGCATGTATATGAACCTTCCTCGGTGTCATCATCTGCCACCTGAGAGGAGGACAGTGTTCATTTCCTCAGAGGGCCACCAGGAGGCTGAAGTGAGGGCATCCCCATAAAGTCCTTAGTGCAGAGGCCACCTGGAAGGGATCGATCAAGATTGGCTGTTATCAAAGCCATTTCTTTCACGTTGCTCTGGAAACAAGGACATAGGGAACCAAGGGCTCTGATGTTGGAAGAAGTTGAACATGATGGAACGAAGCAGCAATTTGGTCCACTCTCCTTATCTGTGAAATGGGTCGCACCTGCTTGCCCATGCCGGAGGTTGCTGAGGGTCCAATACGTATGCATCAAGGTCAGTCTACTCTAAGGCACCCTGGAGGCCCTCAGGTGCCCCAGGGAGTCTGTAAGTATGAGGGGGACACACGGCTCTCTCTAAGGTCTGCCTCCCTGCCCCATAACTGGAAGCTCCATGAGGGCAGGCACATGTCTGCCTTCGATCAAGGGGGCCGCCAAGCAAAGTCAAGCATTTGCTGGGCTCTTGATCAATGCTCTCGATCAATGGAAGGGAGCAGGGGAGGGTGGCCTTCCAGAAATATAATATGTTCTAGGACCCTGGGCAGTGGCCGTGATTTGCAGATCCCAGACAAGATCAAGAATCTGTTCAAGAACCAAGGAAAGTCACCAAGCAGCATCCTGAGGGGGAGTATGGTGTGAGAAGGTGCCAGGCCAGGGACAGAACTCAGAACCGTTTCCTGAGTTTCCATATGCTTGGGGCACTGGACAAGGGGCTTTACATGCCTGTCTTCTGTACCCTCCCAGTCAGCCTGCAGGGCTGGCCTTATGATCCCATTTGACAGAGGAGACAACGAGGCTCAGAGGGACTTTGGGGCCAAGAACCACTTTTTCATAATTAACCTTCTCCTTGCTGTTTCCTTCACGCTTCCCTCCGGACATTCAAGCGGGAAAGACAGTATTTCTTTGGAGGTGCGGAGCCCTGGCCGTGGCTTTGTGGGCAGCCTGTGTTAACCAGGGAGAGCGGCCGTGGGAGTTCACAGCCAATGGAGCCAGCCCCGTCAGCAGCTCTGCGAAGCTAAATTATGCCAACGGGAAACCGACCGCACAGAAGCACCAGCCGCGGTGACTCACAGGGTCCAAAGCAGGAAAAGAGGAGGGAAGAGAGAAGGCGGCACGTTCCTCACTTCCGGCTCCCTGAGACCCTGCAAAGTCAACAGGAGTGTTTCATTTTCCCAGATGAGGAAACTGAGGCTTGGGAGGTCAGGCCATGTTGCCCACCGGAGGCAGAAGCCGGAACGGGCATCTCTCTCCCTCAGGGGCATTTATGTTTTACGTCCTGGCTCTCCCTGTGGAGAGGAGGGCTTTGGTGAGAGACATTTCAAGCATCAACATTTCAGGGCTGGCCCCCTAGAGGCACTGGGGACATCTGTGTCCTGAGGAGCGGTTTCGAAGGCCAACTCATGATTCAGAAGCAGGAACAGGTTGGGGGGGGGGGTGCCTCTAATCTCTCCAAGCTTCTTCCCCATTCATGAAGCGTCAGCCTCCCCTCTCTGATGGGATCTGCCACTTGTCCACGACCTGGACCACCCACCAGACCCTCGAGGATGCATTTCCACAGAGACCCAGGTGACGATGCTGCCTGTGGAAATTCTGTCCTCTTGGTTGAGGGGAAACGTGGCAGACAGACAACTCGGCTTGGGGCCCTCAAACCGCCCCCAGCACTGAGAACCCCAGAGCACAGAAGGCTGACATGGGGAGCCCCAAATGGAAATTTTAGGGGGGAAATGTACAGCTTCTGCTTTCTTCGCAGAGATGGCTCTGAGGTGAGTGATGTGGGCCTACACCAATTCTTAAGATCAGTTCATGGTTAGGGGCGCCTGGTGGGGGGTCAGCCAGTTAAGCATCGGACTCTTGGTTTCGGCTCAGATCATGATCTCACGGTTTCACGGGTTCGAGTCCCACATCGGGCTCCGAGCTGACAGTGCAGAGCCTGCTTGGGATTCTCTGTCTCCCTCTCTCTCTGCTCCTCCCCCACTCAAGCTCTCCCTCTCTCTTTCTCTCTCAAAATAAATAAACTTAAAAAGAAAAGATCAATCCATGGTTAGAAATATCTGGTCTTTCAGGAAGGGGTCTCAAGCCCGCTCTAGACTCCCCGAAAATGCGGCAAAGGTTTCCCGGGACGTCCGCTATGGTCTGAATCACCAGCCACTCGTGGCTCTCTGCAGAGACAAAATGGTCTGACAGATCAAGTGCACGGTGGGCCTGTCATCGCTCAGCCAACAGATATTTATCGTAAGCTTGCTTCTCTACAGAGCACCCAAAAGGGGTCTTTTCTATTGGCTTGTTTTTACTCCAGAGTTCTCTCTCTTCTCTCTCTCTCTCTCTGTCTCTCTAAATGTATTAGGTGAAGTGTTTTTATCCAGGCAAATGTTCCAGAGGGATCTTCTGCAAAATGCAAATCGGACCATGTCGCTTCCCTGCTTTGTAACTTCCGGCGGCTGCTCGGAGGGGGGAGGGCACTGGGAATGAAACCCAAAGCCCTTAGCAGCCTCTGAGGCACCGCGGGCTGTGGCATCGCTTCCCCCCTGCGCTCCCCCCACCCTGCTCCCCTGCTGCGGTTCTGCACACACTCTCTGCCCGTCTGTTCCCCCGTTAGGGACTTTTCACCTGCTGTCCTGGCTCTTCGCACAGCTGGCTCCTCCTGGTCACGGAGGCGTCAGCTCCAGTGTTCCCCGCTTCTCAAGGGGCACTTCTCAGGCCTCCCTCCCCCTCCTGTCACTTCACCTGCCACGTTCCCATCACAAGCCCACTGTGGCACTCACGAAACTGTCTTGCTTGTTTATTTGATGGTGTATCGATCCTTCGTCTCTCCCATCGTTGGGGGTTGAATTGTGTCCCCCCACCCCGCCGCAAAAAAAAAAAAGATCTGCTGAAGTCCTAACTCCCGGTAATTGTGGGTGTGACCTTCTCTGGAACCACCAGACTGTCTTCCAAGCTGGCTGCACCATTTTCCACCCCCGTCAGCAACACACGGGGGCCCAGCTTCTCCACAGCCTCAGCTGCACTATTCTCTGTCTTTTTGATTCAAGCCATCTTGGCCGGTGGGCAGTGGCCCTCACAGCGGTTGGGATCCCTTCGAGTGACGAGGGCAGTGGGGGCTCCACCCTGAACACCTGGCCCTGTGTCACGGGGAATCTGATAAGTTATGGTTTTCGACTCTTATTCTCCAACCAAAAGGGACGCCCTCATTGAAAAAAAATGTCGAGTGCAGGATGAGAAGAGAAATATTCAAAGGCCCAGGGAAAGACTGAGACAGGCTGTCAGAGGCAGATCACGGTCTTACTGTGTCCATCAGATGAAATGTTTTTGTCGTCTCAGAAAGAACAGTACTCCCTTCCCTCCCTCCCTTCTTAGCGTCTGAGATGCCGTCTGCTTTCATGGCATCCTTGTTTTCAATAACGATTGTATTTTATTAAAGTTTATTGATTTTTGAGAGGAGGGGGGAGAGGCAGAGAGAGAAAGGGGGAGAGGGAGAATCGTAAGCAGGCTCCACACCCAGCACGGAGCCCGACGTGGGGCTCGATCTCATGAACCGTGAGATCATGACCTGAACTGATATCAGGAGTCAGACACTTAACTCATGGAGCCACCAAGGCGCCCCAAGAATGACTTTATTTTTATTATTTAAATTTGTTTTCAGGAGTGATTTTCCATCTTTGGTCTTACTTGTCCTCAGAACATTCTTCTAAAGGAGTTTGGGGCAGTATTTCTCTCCTTTCATTAGGCTTAAAAAAAAAAAGTCTGTCTTCCTCGGGTCTTCCTTCTCTGCGGCAGCATATTATTGCGCGTATAACAATGATCGCAGTGAGTCATTCCTGGCAAGGTTTCAGCTGCCCCTGCACCTTTTTCCGACTGCGAGGATAGTAGGAAGTCTGAGGTCATGTGGGCGAGTGCCCAGGATTTGGGAATTTCCAGTCCTTTGTGGCGCTCAGTTTGGACACTGAGCTGGTAGGAGTCTTAAGGTTCCTTACTCTCCTTTCCCGGATTCCTCAAAGTGTTGTAGTCTCAAAGTTAATTCCTGCTTCTATCCGGGGGAGGGGAGGAGGACTGTTTCCAGTTAGTAATTTCTGAAAGACTGAAGGTGCATGTCTCTCTCCCAGAAACACTGGGGGCCTGGTTCTCTTTAAGGCCTAACCACTCTGAAACTTCAGTTTCTTAACTTGGACCACTTTTTGGTCTGACAGTAATGGAGAATTACAACTGGGCCTTCGGAGACATTTTGTTAGTTTCTTTGTTAAACTGCCAACGAAATCCGTCCTTTCCCCCATCCCTTCCTACCAGGGCTGCTGTGTTATATAGCTCCAGGGAAGTCATTCACACTGTAGTCTAAGTGAGGGCACCTCAAGGAGTTGTACCTATCAGTGTTCCCAATCTCAGCAAACTCCTCATAGTTTTGTAAGGCAGCCACCTTTCTCTCCTTCATCCCTCGCACCCAATCAACGACCACGTTATGTTGCTTCTACCTGTTAAATATTTCACACATCCCTGGCCTTATCCCTATCTCTGACTGGACCTTGTCCAATCAGTTCTTCACAGTTAAGCCAGAAAGACCTTTTAGGAGGCAAATCATCGTGCCTCATTCTTTTTTTTTTTTTTTTAAACTAAATGCCTTCATATATTTTTTAAACAATTTTAATGGGAGAAAATTTGTTTGCAATGAATGTATCTAATATTCAGAAAGCAGCCTGGCCTTCTCTATATTCTGAAATTTTATGTTCTAATATACTTCATCTTTTTTATTAAGTTTTTAGTTTTATTACGCTTTTTAAGTTTTTAATTTTAATTCCAGACTGGGTTCTATTGGTTTCAGGAGCTCAGCATGACAAGCGTCCTCATTAATCCCCATCCCCCATTTCACTCCCCCCCCCCCCCCCCCAGTCATGCCCATTCCTGGTTAAGCCATTAGGTTACTTTCCCTCCGCCTTAGGGCGAAATAGAAACTCTCACCGTAGCTTACTGCAGGGTCTGGCCCAGGCCTCCTCTCTGGCTTTAGCATCTGACTCTGTCCCATGGTCTCTTTATTATTAGTTATTATTATTTTTAATGTTTATTTACTTTTTAGAGCGAGAGCTAGAGCATGAACGGGGGAGGGGCAGAGAGAGAGACACACACAGAATCCGAAGCAGGCTCCGGGCTGTCAGCACACAGCCCGATGTGGGGCTCAAACCCACGAACCGTGAGATCATGGCCTGAGCCGAAATCCGACGCTTAACTGACTGAGCCACCCAGGCGCCCCTCCCCACCCCACCACCATGGTCTCTTTAATCTAGCCACCCTGGACTTTTCTTGGTGCTCCTGGCTCCCTCTGCCTCAGGACCCTTGCACACCCTGCTCCCTCTGTCTCCCTCTTCCACGTGACAGGGTCCCTGTCAACCCCCAGCTCTAGGTGTACACATCACCTCCTCAAAGGGACCTTCCGTGACCCCCAAGCTGAGTTACGCACACTCCTACATTTAGGACCCTGTAACTTCATCCCAGACTCAGTGCACTCAGGGTTACTTCTTCATCTACGTATCCCGCCAGACTGTTAGCAACGAGCAAGTCTGTGATTTACCGCTGGAGCCCCATCACCCGCACACAGCAGATGGCCAACCCATATTTGCTGAATGGAGGAACGAGCGAAGGCTCAGGGCTTATTTCATTCACCGAAATGCTAATTAAGAACCAAGCATCAGTAAGAAGACATTGTGCCGGGACCCGGAAGGGTAAACACCTGACCAGGGCACAGTTTCCAACCCCAGGGTAATCCCACACCTCCTGAGGTCAACGGCCTGGCTCTACAATTCAGACGGAGGTGATACTGGTGATCCCAGCAGAAGCAAGACCCGACTATCAGCCACAAGCCACGCTTGTGAGGGTTGAAGACGGCCGATAACGGGTCAGACTCAAAATTGTTTTGCTTCTCGTTGTCGGTGAATAGGCTGACAAGGCACGGCCGAAGGGCTGGGTCCTCCGACGGGCTCTTTGCCTCGGAATGAATTCCTCACCTCCAAGGCTCCTCTGGAGGGTCAATCAGCCGTGAAGAACTGGACAAAGGCTCTAGGAAAGAGGGGCTGCACACGGGCCAAATTCGACCCCACGCGGTGGCACTTTGTGAACGTTTTAAGTGCGTTTGCCAATGACTGAAAACTCGGGAGGCTTCACAGACCCCAAATCTCCAGCTTTTCTGGAGACAGCAAATGCTTTGGCCACACTGGGCCTGCAGTCCCCTAGGCCCGCAGCTCAGCAGGAGCCGAGCAGAAACGTCTTCCCTTGGTTGGAGCGAGCTCTCTCTTTGCACTCGTTACTCCCATCCAGCTCTGCCGCTCCCCAGGACCTGCCAGGCATCCGCGGGCACTGGAACCCAGCATTCCATGCTGCCCTAGGATCACTGCCAAGTCGATAAGAAACGATAGTTACTCCTGAGGATCTCATAGTGAAACCTCACGCCGTGTCCCCTCACTACTCCAGGCCGGTCACACAAAAATTCGGGAGAGCGGGGAGACCTTGGAGGGTGGCGACCACCTGAAATCCTACGTTTGTTTGTATTTCGTGACGTTTTGCGTCTCGTCACACGGACCCAGGTTCAGGCAACTCTTTGATATACTGACAGCGTTGATTCAGGCGCGAGATCTTGCCACTGAAATTCCCAAGGCTCTGTGTCCACACCCATAAAATGGGCTGATTCCACCTTCCTACACAACACCGCAGACTTGTTGCAAAACCTGTCTCAGTCCTGCACATAAGGCACCGGGCTCTCGAGAAGTGTGCACAAAGGTTCGTCTTACTAGTATCTTCATAAGTTTGTGGATAACGAATGATTATAGCTCGAAACGGCAGTGCACATAGAACCCTCACACCTAGATCTTGTTTCCGTCTTGATTTTTTATTTCCGATTATAATACAAGTCCGTGCCCCTTACAACAATGCTCAGAGAGGGGAGCCTGGGTGGCTCAGTCGGTTAAGCGTCTGACTTCGGCTCAGGTCATGATCTCGCGGTCCGTGAGTTTGAGCCCCACGTTGGGCTCTGTGCTGACGGCTCAGAGCCTGGAGCCTGCTTGGGATTCTGTGTCTCCCTCTCTCTCTGCCCCTCCCCTGCTCATGCTCTGTCTCTCTCTGTCTCAAAAATAAATAAACGTTAAAAAAAAATGCTCAGAGAAATTCATACCGTGGGGAGAGCAGGTTCTTAGACTTCCTCATCGTTTTTGCTCTCTGATCTTTAAAACATCTTGATGTCTCGACGGCGACATTTACGTGTGGTTAGGACCAAACCAAGGCTGAGGCATAGACTTCATCCCCCTCTGCCTGACCCTGGCCCTTAGGTTGAATAAAAGGCTTGAAAAGGAAAATTAAACCTCGCAGCCGCCTTGGTAATACTCTCCAGAGTGAAAGTGACATTTATCTCCCCCTGGGCTATCGCTCTAGCACTGTGTGCCCACATGCTGGCAGTTCAATTAAATTCCTGGAGTCCTGGCCTGGGAGATCCTGTTTTTAGGTGGTCATCCTGACACATCAGTTGCTGAGGCTCTTCTAGGGTCAGCCAAGTGGTACCTGCTCTCGTGCCCTCCCCCCCCCCCCGCCCTGCAATCCCAGGCCACGTGGACCCATGGACAGGAGCCCCCGTCCCCACCAGAACAGGGCCAGGCAGTCACTTTCCCGAAAGGCCATTGTCTGTCTGCACCAAGATGCTATTTCAAGCTGCTTTCCCAGGAAGGACAAGCTTCCCGCTCGAGTTCTCTGACGCTCTGGTGTTCTTCTGGCCCAGCTCTGAGTCCCAATGCTTGCAACAGGGAAAGCGCCAGGTCTCCAGGCTTGGCCTATCAGCTAACTGGAACCTCCGGGGAAATAAAGGCCTGGCACTTTCTGCCGGATTCAATCAAAGTTATCTCCTCTCGGCTTCTGCGGGTTTCCGCCTTACAGATAGAGCCGTCGGGGCATATTGTCCCCCCCCCCCCCGCCCCCGGCAGTGGGTTTGCATCAGGGCCCCGCCCGCTCACAGGCAGCAGTCCAGGGAGAAAAGAGAACAGGCTCAAATAAGCGGTGGGAATTTCCATCCGTGGGGAGAAAAAGGGGCTGCCGTTGTGAGGCAGGCCCCTCGGACGGCCCCGCCACCCTCCCCACGGCAAGGCTGCTCGTGAGGTACTTGACTATCAGCAGACCTCAGTCCCCCCGGGGTCTCCAAAATGGAAAGGAAAAGAAAACACCAGAAAGGGCCCCTGTTGCTGGCTGCTCGGGAACCATGATGCCTTTCCGTTGAAGATTCAGAACTGAGGCAAATCTTCAGCGAAGCCTTTCCCGACAAACCCTCCACTCACCCCATCCTTCCCTGCCCACCAACGGATTTAGTCCCTCCAGCCCTCATGTTCCCCCAGACCTCCTCTGTTTCTCCACCAGGGCAGCAACAGTGAGAACGACAGCCAGAGTTTGCTCACTGCTTCCTGTGCGTGCGCACGGGAGTGAGGGGGGGGTGGGGATCAGCACGGACACGTATCGTCTTGTCTGATCCCTGCGATGATCCTGGGAGGAACCGTCCCCAGGTGACAGACGAGGAGACTGAAGTTCAGGGTGGTTAACTGTGCTCCACCCACCGTGCCACATGGCCTCCCATCCTGGGGTGTTTGTACCTATGCAGCTTCTGGACTGTGAGCTCCCCCAGGGGAAGGACTGACCCTTGGCATCTTTGTCTTCCCTGGTAACTGCCAGGGAACCCACTGGGTGCTCGGGAAACGTGCTAGAACGGACCAGAGCTACTCTCTCCAGCCCCCCAAGGCCCCCCTCTCTGTCCCAGGGTACTAGGCAATATGCTTGTACCAGGGTCTATGCTATACCAGCGTGAGGCTGTCTTTCTTTTCTTTTCCTTCCCTCCCTCCCTCCCTCCCTCGCTCTCTCCCTCTCTTCCTTCCTTCTCTCCTACTTTGTCTTTGTCTTTTTCGTGTACAATTCCCTGAGATGGTGAGCTTCTCAAAGTCCTTCCCTGTCTTTCCATCCTCTATCTTGAGTGCCTGGCACTGGGGGAGGGAGAGGGCAGCCAAACATCTCATCTCACAGGTAGTGGCCGGCTGGAGCCTCTTTGGGAAGGCTTTTGAGACCCCCGATGGCCCCAGAAGAAGGAGGACCCCTACCAAACAGCAGTGCCCCCTGGGGCTCCCAGCAGGACCCCATGTCGCATACCTCCAGAGAATGTTATTCCTGTTATGTTTGTCCTATCAGTGGTGGCCCCCAGAGAGAGGCATGGCTGCACCCCGAATTCCAGAGTGTAGGGGACCCGCTCTGCCCTTCCCTGCAGACTCCATCCAGCCCCTTGATTCACCTTCTTTCTGTTAGTGCTGGACGCCCCCAGGGTACAAGGCTGGGAGGGCTTGCTCAGCCAGGACAGGGTCTAGAGAACAACCATTCGTGGTCAGAATCGTGCAGAAAAGGAAACTGGCAGGGATAGCGACTGCCCCAGCCCACGAAGAGCCTTCACGCAGGTAGCGAGCAGGCCAAAATCACACTGGGAGCCTCGGGAGACCCAGGGGGAGAACAGGCAAGGATGTCTGAAGGCAGAGGGATACCTCATTCACTCATTTCTTCAACACAGATTTGTCCCCTGGTTACCAGATGCCCGGTGCTGCTTTGCGTGCTGGGGATATAGGTATGTGCCAGGCAAGTGGGGTCCCGTCTCTCAAGGAGCTTGCAGCCTGGGGGACTGGGTTAGAAAGGATGAATCTAATGTATGAGCCAAGGTCAGGACGGTGCTCTTTGAAAACTACTTCTCTCTGCTTTAGGGAGACCCCTACTTACATTCATGCCCGCCACAGAGGGCGCTCCCTGTGTCTCAAGCAGAAGTGGGTTCCGTTCCCCAGCAAAAGCCAGTAATAATTATGTTTCTTACGGGAGGAAAGGGGCCTGTATCTACAATCTTGGGCATTGGACGGGATCAGAGAATTTTCCTTTAGGAAGTCTTTGACTGTCAGTTCTGGGGTGCATAGTGATGCATTTGGGGGGGGGGTAAAGGTTCATTCCTGCCATCCCCACTTCAAGGGGAGGGAAGAAGAATCTGTTCGGTGTTGCCATCTATGGAGACACAGGGTCTCCGGACTGGAAAGCAGACGAACAGCGTTCCCTGTCTCTGTTCCGCGTGGGGTGATGACACCCGACCTGTGTGCTCAACGGCTGCCCCACAGGAGAGGAACCCCAAAACTATGAGGCTCAGGGCTTATAGAAGGTGGCCCGGGTATCTGTCCCCTCTCCCCTCTGGGGTAGGTTGGGAGAGAAACCTTTACTCTCTAAGGGAAACCCATGCTCTCTGGGGAGAGGAAGGGAAGGTCCCTGGGTTTTTATCGTCCTTAGAGAGTAAGCTGATGTCTCCAGGGAAAAGGAGTCTCTCAATCCCTCCAGAGCGAAACACAATCTCTAGCCTCTAAGTTGTGTTTGCCATTCAGTCATCCTCCAATTCAGCTCGCCAGGAGAAAGCCTGGACCACGCGGAACACAGCAATATTCCTGGCCCAGCAGAGTCGTCGCTGGGGTGCTTCGTAAACGCCAACGGCTGTTCTAAGCAGCACGTTCACGCGCAAAGGTATGAACTCACTTGAGTGCCACGACGTCCCACGAAGTAGGAACCGCTTTTATCCCCATCTTACAGATGTGTTCACTGAGGCCTGGAAGATTTTGTAAACCTCATCCGAAGCCACACGATCGGGGACTCGGGTCTCGAACCCAGATCGTCTGACTCCAGAGACCTTGCCTGTCGCCACCTCCGTCACCGCTGGTTGGTTCTGGGGACCCGGATGGGAAAAGCAACGTCAGCCGCCACCCGGGCCGGGACCTCGGAGCCGGCTTGCGCAGCCTCAGGGCGGGGTGTGCTGGTGACCGTCTCCAGTGCTGGGTGCTTGGGGGAGATGCCATTGCTGTCTCCATCTCCGCCCAGAATGAGCAAGAGCCGCTCTCTCCGTGTCTTTTTTTAAGAGAAGAAAATTACGCGCTAAAAACCCAGCCCCCAGCTTTCCCTCCGACCGTTCTGTGGCGTCGTCGGTGACAAACGGGGCAGTTCTCGACTTTTCCGCCTCAAGTACAGCCTTGTCAACTTTCTCCAGAGGACTCCGCCTCCCGAAAACTCTCATTGGCTAAGCAGTGGTTGCTAAATACTCGTATGACTCCCTGTGTTACCCTCTTCCTCGGCTTCCTCATCTGTAGAATGGGGATGGGGCAGCGCCCGTCTCACAGGGGTGTGGCGAGAGCCCAAGGAGCCGCCATGTGCGAAGTGAGCCACACGGTCCCAGGCACGTGGACAGGCCAACCACGAGTAGGTTCTATTACAGTTTGTGGTGGGCCCACAAAAAAAACAAAAAAAAAAGGTACCCGTGAGCCTCCGCCTTCGAGGTCCTTGGAGATCAACTGGCAACAGCTGCATTCGATGAATGTGGTTACTAGTCTGGAGGCGAACCACCCACAAAACTGTAAGTGTGTGGTTTGGGGGGTTGGGGGACCGCCCCCAACTTCAGTCGAGGTGACCTGGGTGTAATCTCCAGAAGACAGGACCGGAACAGAGAGTAACGTCGTAAGGGCAGGCATTGAAGTTGCACGGGACCCATGCACCCCGCTGGAGGAGGGCTCCGTGCTTGAAGGAAGGGTGCTGGGCGCAGAGAAGACCAGCGGGGGAGGCGGAGTGGGGCCCTTGCGGGCACCCCCCTGCAGCCAACGTGATGTCTGGGGCCTGGACAGCCCCAGGACTGCGGGAGGGGCCCGGCGGCCGCAGCTCGCAAGCCCAGGAGGCAAGAGGGCCCAGGTCCTCTGGGGGGCTCCTTCTGAACACGGCCTGACCTCCCACGTAGATTTTTCCCGCAGCTCAGACCTCCGGCTACCGTGCCAGGCTCTCTCCATGGTTCCAATCCTTGGTGTAAGCAAAAGGGAGGGGCGTGACTTAGGGGTGAAACTCCGGGCCTCAGCTTCTCCGTCTGTAAAGTGGGGATATGAAGACGATGTACCCTGTGGGATTATTCGGGGGACCGAAAAGATGGCGTGGCAACAGAACCGTAAGGCCCTCCCGCAGGGGCCCTGCGCTCACCTCTTCCCCGGCTTCCAGGCTCCAGGGGCTGCTTTTTTGCAAATATTGGCAGCTTTGCCTGAGGCTCTCTTCCTGGCCTCTGGAGCAGGCTCGGTCAGTGCCTAGGGCAAGCGGGAGACCAAATGGCTCACCTTGCCAGTGCAACTCTGGGATGGCTTCTAAGCTGCCAGTATCTACAGCCCTTTGCCTGAGGGCCTCTGCTCTGGCAGGTCTGAAGCTGTGACTGAGGGAGCAGGCGGAGAGGACCCAGCTCCCTCACTCCTTACGTTGGAAAACTCAGAGGCCATGCGTCCCACACCATTTCTAGAACTCTCCAGCACGATCGGGCCCCAGTTCCCCGCAGTGGCACCTTGATTATGTGCCCTCAGTGGCTTTCTTTCATCCCTGGCTCACTATTTTCTTCCTTTACTGGAGTTTCATGGGAGTCACCGCCTCCAAAACTTTATGTGCCTCGAGTCCTTGTCTCAGGGTCTGCTTCTGTGGGTGCCTGAGCTAAGACATCGCATAAACGGCACTGGGCAGATGCGGGGGGGGGGGGGGGGGGGCGGGGGGGGGGGTGGTTTGCTCTGACACACAGACGCTTCTGGTGTGACTTTGGTCGGCAGGCCACGCGGTCGGCTGCTACGGGAGCAGGACTGATCCACAGCCCCAGCTGCCGCTCCTCTGCGGCCACTACTGGGTTCACACCAAGACCCTGGTTCTTCTGGCTTGTTCTGGGCAGTGACTGAGCACAACAGCCATCCCGGTACAGTCCATTCCTGCAGGCTGGGGGAACACAAAATCCTCCAGGCCTCAGTTACCGCATCTGTAAGATGGGGAGAAGAGTGGTACCTACTTCATGGGATGTGTGGCACTAAAGTGAGCTGCGCTGGGGTCTAAGACCCTTCCTCCCTGCTTCCCTTCACAGGTATCAGCCCCACAGTGCGATCTGAAGGCTCGCCCTGCCTCCTGCTTCCCCCCTTTCTCCTCCACGGTGTCTGCAGTAACTCTCCGGCACAGCACAGAATGAGCCGGTCAGGAGAGCCCAGGTCGCCAAACCCTGCCACACTGGGGAGGAGAGAATGTACAGAAAGGAGCTCAAACTCGAACCCGAAGGAAAAGCATCAACTGACGTAGAGTCAGACAGATACGGGTTTCAAACCCAGTTCCGCTGCTCCTGACAGCCCTGGGCAGTACGTGACTCTCCCGAGCCTCAGTTGCCTCATCTGTAAAATCAGACTAATAGTGCCTAGCACACAGGATGGTTGTAAGGATTAGATACTGTCGAGAAGGTACCAGGTTTTACTGGCACAGAACAGGAATGCGGAATCCGTCTCGTCCTGCCTCATTTCTGGCAGCCGGGAGGCAGAAGCACGTCCCGTTGGTCCATCGTGGTGACCGTCCAAGGCAGGGTGTGACACCCTCTGTCCCCTCCCTCAAATTCCTTCCTTCATCCATCCCTTCAACCAACTAGTATTTACTGAGCATCTATTTTGGCCTCTGGGCATTTGGGATCCATCAGTCAAAGTGGCAAAAGCCTCTGCCCTACTTATCTCCCCTATTTCTATGTGGGGGAGCGGATAACAAGAGATGTGATTAAGAGTCCGTAAATCAGGGGCGTCTGGGTGGCTCAGTCGGTTGAGCGTCCGACTTCAGCTCAGGTCATGATCTCACGGTTCATGAGTTCAAGCCCTGCATTGGGCTCTATGCTGACAACTCGGAGCCTGAAGCTGCTTTGGATTCTGTGTCTCCATTTCTCTCTACCCCTCCTCTGCTTGTGCTCTCTCTCTCTCAAAAATAAAATAAACATTAAAAATTTATAAAAAGTCAATAAATCATATATTGTGTTAGAAGGCTGGGGGAAGAGAACAGGGAACAGATACCGGGAGTGTGTGTGTGTGTGTGTGGTTTGTAATTTTAAACAGAATGGTTGCGGGAGGGCCCGACCGAGAAGGGGACCCTTGGACCAAGACCTGAAGGAGGAAGGATTTAGCTACGGGGCATCTGGAGGAGGGGTGCTTTGACCCAGACAAGGGCTCGAGGTCTCAGGCACACTGCTGCTACCAGTAAGGGGGATTCCTACCCTCCTGCAGGCCTTTCTGTGGCTCACCTGCCTACTGCACAAGGAAATCATCCTTTGCTGCTTCTTGAGATGCATTCCACTGCTGCAGAATAAACAAATGCCTTAATTTTACATTTTTATTTAAGTTTATTTCTTTTTTCAGAGAGCCAGAGATGGCATGAGCCGGGGAGGGGCAGAGAGAGGGAGAGAGAGAGAGAGAGAGAGAGAGAGAGAGAGAGAGAATCCCAAGCAGGCTCCGCACCGTCGGCACAGAGCCTGATGTGGGGCTTGAACCCACGAACCGTGAGATCATGACCTCAGCCGACACCAAGAGCCAGACGCTTAACCGACTGAGCCACGCAGGCACCCCACACATGCCTTAATTTTAGACAGGTGTTTAAACTGGTGTCCCCCAGCCCCGCCTTTTAGGCACAGGGTCGTCCTCGGGCTAACTCACCCCCACCGTATCAGCTCACACTATTTCCAGGGAACAAGTCTGTTGTCATTTGCCCTTGTTCGTTTGGCCGATCTGTGCCTCGAGCCACTACTGACAATTAAAACATCGCCCAGTGCCCCGTAAAGTTGAAATCGAGCCCCCCGAGAGCAAGGCCGCTGCACTTAAGCCCAGTGACCTACGGTTCAACACCCCGATCCTGTTCTCTCAGGCAGTTTGGCGAAGTACGAACGCTAGCGGGCCGGGGTCTAGCTGCATCTCGAGGAGCCTGGCCGGTCACAAACGCGGGTGAACGGGGGCCGGACCAAAGTGTGGTGGCCGCAACCCCAACCATGAACACAATCACAGCTGTGCTCCTCACTGGGGTCTGCGCTCGGGGCTGGCCTCAGAGGGGCACCGCTTCCGAAACAGCGTGCCGTAGGGCTTGATGGGTGACACACGGGCACGCTGCCTTCGGTCCCACGGATCTCCCCTCCCCCACCCCCGCCCCCGTCCCTGTTTTTTAACGGTATTTCTCCCACGAGGCTGGTTTTACTACTGGATCAGCAACACCCACCCTTTGTCAGCCGAGCTACCGGGAGGCCTCTTAGGGCCCAGGCGCCGCATGAGGATGACCGAGTCCGTCGAAAATTCACGTGCCGACAAGCTCCGAATAGCTCTGTTTGATGACGCATTGCAGAAATGGCACCTGTCGACCGATGAAAAGTTCATAAACGACTCGTTACAAGCAAGTTTCAAGGCGCTCGCTACCTTCTCGGGAACCCAGACCGTCGGGTGTTCAGCTCATGGCCATCAGTGCCGAACAAAATCCAAGCTCCAGGAGCTGAGGTGGGGGCCTGCCTCCCCCCGTCCCTGGGGGTGACCCGTCCCTGGGGTGAGAACCCCTGTCCGAACCTATTTCCTCCCCTCCCTTCCCGATGCTACCGTGACAGTCGGGTCCCTTCACTTCCCACCTGGAGCTGCAGAGCCACCTCCTACCGGGGCTTCCGGCCACAAGTCCTCCTCCTTCACACCGTCCTCCCCACGGCTGCCATGGAGCATCGGCCGGGGCCCTGCCCAGCGAGCAAGCCTGCCAGGCTCCCTGGCCGGCCTAAAGCTCACATCACGTTCCCCAGCACGGCACATTCCCCACCACCTAAAGGCAGCCACGTCTCAGGCCACGTCTTGAAGCTCCCCCAGCCCCCTTACAACGCTTGCTGTCTGGGAGCCACTGCTCTGAGCTGTTAAGTACTAAAAAGAGCCACTGCCGCTTCTGGGGTGGCGATCAGCATGAAGAAACAGCTTGCTTCTCCAAGCAGGCGTCCTGGGTTTTGCCGTGGGGAGGACGGCCTTCGTCAAAGCAAGACAAAGACGTCTTGGTGCCAAGGAACCCGGGATGAAGAGTCTCCTCTTACAGCACGATGAAGTCATGAGAGGGGGGGATCAGGAGGGGCAGTGAGGTGTGCATGTCAGGCGTATCATGATTTCTGCTTCCTTTCTGAGGCTGAGTGGGAAAACCACACGTACACACACACACACACACACACACACACAAAACCCTGCCACCCAGATGTTAAGTAACTCCTAAATCCCTCTTTAATTAACTGGGTAATCTCAATGTCATGTTCGGAGAACACATTCCTCTTGGTGTTTTTAGCCTTGAAAATGGAGGTCCAAGGCTTGGGACTGAGAAAAGAAAAGCGGGGATTTGCTCAGGCAAATCCTCCGATGAGATGTTCCGTTTAGCGGGCTAATTGACAGGGAAAGAGGAAGAGAGGAAGATGATTGGGAGTTCTGCGATCTTGTCTTGCAACCGACATAACCACCTGGAATTCCAGTGTTCTTCACCCTTCACAGACTTCTTGCGGTCGGCGGGGGAGGGGGCGTGTCCTAGACACCACTAAGCCAACCAACGTTTATCGAGCACCTACTAAGTGCCAGACTCACGTACCTTCAGCTATGGGCCGAAGATGTGGCAGGAAACAATCAGATACTGTTGAGCCTTGCCTTCCTGACAGACAGACACCAAACAAGTGATCAGGGGACTAAATGAACCGCTGAGAGGATGCAGAACCGTGTGAATGGAGTCGGCGGCAGTGGGGTCGGGGTGAAGCGACCGAGATCTGCAGGCTTGTGAAGGCCTCCTGGAGGGGGTAACACATGAGCTGGCACTCGAATGATGGGCAGGGGCCGGGCATGCAGAGGGCTCCCAGAAGAGGGTCCCAGACCCAGACAGGGGACTCGCTGCACAGAGACACCTGATGCAGGAATGTGCTGGGAGTGAATGAGCCAAGAGGAGGAGAGCGGGTCAGAGGGAGGCCCGTGGCTGACGAGGGAGGCAGACTCCACACCATTCAGCTGTCTTGTAGACCGGGGGTCAGCAAACCACAGTCTGGGGGCCAAATCTGTTGTTTTTTTTTTTTTTTTAACGTTTATTTATTTTTGAGACAGAGAGAGACAGAGCATGAACGGGAGAGGGGCAGAGAGAGAGGGAGACACAGAATCGGAAGCAGGCTCCAGGCTCTGAGCCGTCAGCCCAGAGCCCGACGCAGGGCTCGAACTCACGGACGGCGAGATCGTGACCTGAGCCGAAGTCGGACGCTCAACCGACTGAGCCACCCAGGCGCCCCCCAAATCTGTTTTTATGAATAAAGTTTTATGGAAAGCGGCCACGTCCGCTGGTTGACATACTGTCCGTGGCTGTTTTGGTGACACACGGCAGAGTCGAGTAGGTGCAACAGAGACCACATGGCCCACAAAGGCTCAAATCTTTACTGTCTGGCCTTTTAAAGAAGAAGTATGCCAACCCCCATTGTAGCTCACGGTGGGAAGTTTGGATTTCATTCTGCGTGCAACAAAGTAACCACTAGAGGGTCTCACACATTTGACGGATATGTTTTAAAAGGCCATTCTGGTCGCTGTGAGGAGATGAATTGGGAAGGGGCAGGAGGGACCAGGGACGAGGAGGAGTTTGCATTTTCCTCCCACACATGTTGCAGACCAACCGTGTTCAGACTGGGCCAGCGTGTGCGGAGTTCCTGCTGTGTGTTAGACATCATGTAAAATGCTTCCGGAGACCTGCTTTCTTCATTACCACATTACCAGAGAGAATGCATTTTGAACATGTAATTCCATGCCTGGCACACCAAAATGCTGAATAAAAGTTAATAAAATAGTTTGTAAAAAAAACTGGCATGAACCATCAGTCTGCTATCTAAGGTAGGACTCTTTTAAAAAATGTTTTTTTAATGTTTATTTATTTTTGAGAGAGAGACACACACACAGAGTGCGAGCAGGGAAGGGGCAGGCAGAGAGAGAGGGGGACACAGAATCCGAAGCGGGCTCCAGGCTCTGAGCTGTCAGCACGGAGCCCGACGCGGGGCTAGAACCGGTGAACTACAAGATCATGACCTGAGTCAAAGTCGGACGCTTCACCGACTTAGCCACCCAGGCGCCCCTGAGGTAGGATTCTTTAGAAGTAGTCCTGAGACCAGGATTAGGGCATAAGTGACATATGAAAGAGGTCTTCGGTAGGAGAGGGGAAGAGGGTCAGGGAAGGAGAGGAAGGTGAGCAAGGGGGAGCCTTAGCCTGAGGCTGTGGAGGGCTCTAGAGTGCCAGCTGGGCTTCCGTCCCCCCACACTGGTCAGTCACTGCCTGACGGCCGCCCCGAAAGGACATCAATTCCCAGGCACTCCCGGCTCTGTGGCTGTGCAGGCAGAGTGGCTCCAGAAGCCAAGGGTGATTTTTGGGGAGACATGTCTCAGGTGCAGGGCGCTGGACACAAAAGCTCGCAGGGGCAGGCAGAGGTGGCACACAAGAAAAGGCTGGAAGGGCTGTCGGGGGATCTTAGCAGACTGTTGTCTGCTCCACACGCCCACTGTGCAGATGAGAAAGACTGAGGCTCCCATACTGAGGCTCGCTGGCTCGCTCTCCAGTGGCAGGCAGGGTTCCAAACCCAGCGTGACTCCCAAATCCGTCCGTTCCTCTGCTTTCCCAGTAAGCCCGTCCTTCCTCCCCACGGTGGTCATGAAAAATTGAAGCCTTACACTGCTTCCCACTGCACGAAACGATCTTGCAGGTACGCGGGCCGTGTTCCTGCGGATTGTCTTTTAATGCCTGTAATTGCTTAATCAGAAACAAATGATGGTCATAAAAATTGGGAGTGTTCAATGTCCTCTGAATAGCCAAGGAAGGTTATCAAAATACCAAAGTTTGGGCAAAGAGGACTTCCTTTATAGAGTGTCTCTAACAGCAGACCGTAAAACCGTCCTCCCCAAGAGGGGGTGGGAGATGAAGCATTTCTTCTTCCTGCGGTCATAAATCAAACGACACTCCGTGGACAGTGGAAATTGATTTTTGCCACTCTGCACACAGCCCCGGCACTGCCGATGCCACGGTGCGGCGCTCTCACAGCGACAAGCTTCAACTCAGCCACATCAGTTACCAAAATAAGAAGTGTCAGATGTCAGGATGCGCGGCGATGTCGGGATGCAAACTCTCGCCACCACCCGGGGTTGCCCTATAGGTGCCCGCTCCCCGCAGCTTTTCTTTAAAGTCTAACGAGGCTCAAGCAAGCCAAAGCCGAAGTTAATCTCCAAGAGGATCCGGCCTCCCTTCCTAAAGTTCCCTTCAGCTGTTCAGGGAATCCTGCGTTAGCCCCGGGACGAATTCCTGGTCCAGGGGAACTGGTCAAATTCAAGCCTCTGTGGATCTTCCCTCCTGCCCCCAACTTGCTCTCATGCTCTCACTTTTCATCTTTCTCTTTCACTCATTTCTAGATTCAAATGACCCTGCTTGAGGAGGGCTGCTTCCCAGCAAAATGACAGTAACCAATATGCAAGGTCACAGCTTTTCGTCATCTGAGAGGCAAAGCAGATCTCAAAGTCCCGATCTCTCCAGAGGCTCCAATTCCCCCCGCACTATTTTTCACCACCCCCTCCACCCCACCCCCCAAGAATGCAGGTGCAGCTATCTTGAGAAGTGTCCTACCTGGCAAAGCAGATTCAAAGCTCATTTCCAGCTTCTGCCTACAGTAACACTGGCCAGAGCAAGTCACATGGTCGGGTCTAAAGTCAAGGTGGCCATGGTGACGGTGTGGCTCCAATTACTGTCCGAAGTCTCCACTTGGGACAGTAGTTCTGCCTACTGCACGTTCCTGTCAACACAACAGGGTCACTGTTGTCCAGCCCTCCCTTCCTCCTTAAACAGGTCAATCATGGTGACGAGCAATTATCCGGACATTTAGACCCGTCATGCTAAAATGCGAATTCCTAATCCATACGTAAGGTGTACAGGGTGCTCCCAAGAGATGACATCAGAAGGGACTCCTGAGCCCACAGGAGAAATTCTGATTCCCCCATTAGGACATCCCAGTGATACGGAACTATTACCAAGTTTCAACTTAGTCAAATCGGCTCCCTCAAAAGCAGCGGTTTGCTTCCTACACTGTCCTGCGTGTAACGAAATCGGCACCTGATACTTGTGTAACGCTTCACTAACGCACTTTCCATAAATTGTATCTTCCTCATGAAACTCTGTGAGGTGGTTCCTACGGTCAGTGTTTTACCGATGAGGAAACGGAGGCTTAGAGAAGTGGGCTAATTTGCCCAAGGTCCCACAGCAGGTCTGTGCCGGACGTGGGGTTCAGACCCAGTCCTCAGACGGTCGTTCCTTTGCTCTTTCCCGCAACTTCCAATCCTCTCTCTGGCTTCAGTAACCAGCTCCGGCTTTCTTCTGCCAGCAGAAGTGGGACACTGCAGAGGAAGCAGGAGCAGACAGGTTCTGGCTTCGCTGTGGGCTGTGGTAATGCAGAATTCTGTGTCCCATAGAGCGGCGGAGTCACGTCTGTGAACACTGACAACCCCTCATATTGTAACTGTTAATTTCCTGTGGACTCTTGGGAGCAGAAGAAGGCTTGGTGATGTTGAAGGCAAAAGTCCCCCAGGGCCTCCTCCTTGGCCTTGGAATCCTTGCTCTGTAAACTCCTGAGCCTCCGCAGGGAGATTCTGAAGTGAGTTTCACAGTCCTTCCACAGACAGGCCAGGTCGATTTCTCCCTCTTGCAACAGAATATCCCAAACCTCGCAGATTAAAGGTAAAAAGGACATTTAGCCAAAAATGTCTGCAAAATGACAAGCCTATCCTTTGCCCCTCTGCTGGCAGGAACACAAAAGGTTTTGTTCTATTTGTTTTGTTTTCTTTGTTTCTTTTTTTTTCTCTTTTCAGTATTTAAATGTGGCCAAGCCAGTTATGATAAAGAGATTAATTGTTCTTCCTTCGGCAGACTGCTTAGTAAGAAGACATTCAAAACCCATGATTTCCCCTCATTATATTCTCAATGCGTGGACCGGGGGAGGTAACAGAGGCGAAGCGGGGCCGATGTGGTTTCATTTCGGACCCTGGTGATGTCCGTGCTGCCTTGTAAATGACCCCAGGCCTGAGGACACAGTCCCTGCTCCCGTGTCCGCTCACGGCTGACTTTACTGCAGCGTTCATCAGAAATGAACGGATAAAGAAGGCACTAACTGGGATGAGATGCCGGTCTGACACCAGAAGGGGCGTTTCCAAAACCTCACCCCCAAATACGCTGCATTACTAACCACACTGACTGGGACCCCCCGGGGTCAGGCTGAGGGCACTCTTGAAGGTGGGTCAGCAGGGGGAACAGGGCCGGTTTTCAGAGCTCTTTTTAGCCTGCCCGCTTGGCTCAGAGTGAGGAACAGTCCGGCAGCAGGAGGCCAAGGGCTGGCCTAAGACAGAGGGTGAACAGAGATGCCTGTCTGGGGAGGAAGGGCCTCTAAGGGATGTCTGCTCAGATGCTGAAGACCATGGGCTCTTAGATCACAAAGGCCTGGGTTCGAATCCTCACGCTGCCCGGGGGCAAGCTGATTTCCATCCTTGATCTTCGTCCCCACCGTGTGCTTTTATGAGGGTTTGTTGTGAGGGTGAGTATGGGCATCTCCGTCAGTTCAGGCTGCTACACGTAACAAATTGACAGATGCTGGTATTTTTAAACAGCAGACATTTATTCCTCACAGTTCTGGAGGCTGCAAGTCCGCAATCAGACTGCCAGCGCAGGGAGGTTCTGGTGAGAACCCTCTTTCTGGTCGGTTTGCATGGTGGAGAGAGAGGGGAGAGAGGCGGGGGGTACAAGCTTGGGTCCCCTCGTCCCCGTATTCCACGCCCATGGCCTCACCCAAACCCAGTTACCTCCCAAAGGCCCCACCTCCAAATACCGTCATGTTAGACATTACTGTTTCCATATATGAATCTGGAAGGGGGCGCAGGGGGACAAATGTTCCATCCATAGCCCGAGACACTAGCACAAGGCAGGAAGGCACCCAGCCTGGCAGAGACAGATCTCCTCAAGAAGTGTTTGTTCAGGCTCTTCCTCCCCCGCGGTGGACATGGCCTCCCAAGTTCAGGAGGGAGTCCTTGGTACAATTCTAAAGACAGGTCACTGCGCAGCCAACTTCCTCTCCAGCCAGTGGGGGGTCTGCAAGCCTGTGAGGCCTTTGCTCCTGTCATAAAGTGGCTTTGTGTGCCTGCTAATTCTCTGGGTTTCTCCTAAGTGGGTGCATTCCCCAGAACGTTTACCCCACTCGGTTAGTGTTTTCCTCCTCGTTCTTAATTGGAAGCTAAATGCCACTTGAGCGGTCATTAAAGCATCATTCCAAGGGGGACCCCGCCGAGCAGGGGCACAGAGGGCATCCAGGCCAGGAAGGGGGCTGCCCTTCACAGGGGAGGCAAATGAACAGCCTCATTTGCAATTATGCAAATCTGGAGCTTGAGTCTCATTTCCTCTTCTGCAACTTTGGGGAATCTGCTGAGACCTCCCTCTTAATGACTAGGAGATCGAAACTTCCCAGGAGGCATTTTTTTCTCCTTCCCTAACAACAAAAAAAAAATCTACAACCCACATATATTAGTACAAGTTGACTTCCTGAATTTATATTCTTTATAGAAAAGCATTCAACATTTTTTCTCACCTGGGAGTTAGGGTTGTATCTGATATCAAAATCCTCTGGGTGGAGAGATGAGGGGCTGGTGGGCAAGGTGTGGGGGGGGTGAAAGAGAGTTTAGAGACGGGCACAGAAATGGCGTTTTGCAAGCCTTGATGAACTTAATTTTTTTTTTTAATTTTTTTTTTTTTTTAACGTTTATTTATTTTTGAGACAGAGAGAGACAGAGCATGAATGGGGGAGGGTCAGAGAGAGAGGGAGACACAGAATTGGAAGCAGGCTCCAGGCTCCGAGCTGTCAGCACACAGCCCGACGCGGGGCTTGAATTCACAGACCGCGAGATCATGACCCGAGCCGAAGTCGGACGCTTAACCGACCTAGCCACCCAGGCGCCCCGAACTTAATTTTTTCAAGCTGGGAAATCCATGTCGTTCCCGCTTTATAAAGCGGGGGCAGAAGCAGATGTTCAGAGAGGTTAAGTAATCTGTACAAGGTCACACAGCTGGCAGGCAGTGGAGCTAGGGACTGAAAGAGCACCTACCAGGCCCCAGAGCCATTCTCTTTCCCCCGGACACGCGTTTCCCTCTCCTTGCGTGAGAATGCGTTTTCCCACGTGTCATGAAGCGTGAACTTGTCCGCCGACGTGAACATATCAGCTTAAAAAGTCTGGGTTCATTGATTCGAACTGGAGACCTGCTGAATTCGCAACGTTCAAAACACTGTGTTTTCTATCTAATTATGCCCAACGTAACCTCTCCGCTGGCCTCCTCGCCATATACCACGGAAATCGCTGTCTAACTGCCAGGCCCAGGGTGCTGGCCCTGCATCCGGTCCGTGTAAAGTGACCCCCACTCTCAGGCCCGAATCTGGGGTCCCACAGCAACTCTTCCCAGTGGCTGAAGCCCACCTCCACCCCGCTTTCTGAATCGCCAGCACCTGTGCCAACTGAGCCCAGGCTGGTTAGAGGAGAGCCCCCAAGTCCTGGCCAAGTGTCTCTGGAGGGAGCCCCAGTCACCTACACGCCAGGCTCCCCACTGCCCTTCACTCACTCCTGTCTGGCTGGTAAGTCTGGGAGAAGGAAAAGGGCTTACCCGGAGCCTGGCTGCCCACGGACATATGCATTCTGGTCTGTTCTCTACCAGAGGTAAGTACTGGAGAAGACTTGGTTCCTGAGGGTGGAGTACTGAGGTCTGTGGCCCTTCAGACCTGCCTGCCCCTGGGGAGGAGAACCGGCCAACACCCAGGTCTCGTTTCCCAGTCAGCTCTGTTGCTAACGACTGTGATCTCCACGGTCTTTCTTCCGTGTCTTTAATTCTCAGTTAAAAAGAAACTGGGGAGTGGGGGCGCCCGGGTGGCTCAGTCGGTCAAGCATCCGACTCTTGGTTTTGGCTCAGGTCATGATCTCACGATTTGTGAGTTCGAGCCCTGTGTCGGGCTCTGCACTGAGAGTGCAGAGCCTGCTTGGGATTCTCTGTCTCCCTTCCTCTCTTCCCCTCCCCTCCTTGTTCTCTATCTCTCTTTCAAAAATAAATAAAAATAAACTTAAAAAAAAAAAAACCTGGGGATGGAGAAAAGGGTCCTCTTCATCTGAAACCCCACCAATACCACCTTGTCTTATGGGTGATTGTTTCATCTGTGTAAACCTAGCCTCTCTGAATAAACAGGAGGCACTCAACGCATGCTTGTCGAATGAGTGAATAGACTACTTGAGGGTACGCTTCCTGGGTCTCCCCCAGTGCCCCCCAGTCACGGACACCCTCAGTAAACTCTTGGCAACTGACATCCACCCAGGCTTGCTGCCCCCTGAGCCGTGGCCACTGCATACATTAAAAGTATTGATATCACTAATGCACTCCATTTGGCAACGTCTTTTATCAAGTGTATTGTGATGAAATGATCCTTTGTGGCCCATCCTCTCTGGTTAACTCTGAGTTGTCCAAGTGCACAGTCAGGTGGAAGCAAAACTCTGATGAGGATGTGTCCCCAAGGGTAGTCACTGTTTGCTCTGCTCTAGTTGGGGAAACAGTGGCATAGGGTAGAAAGAGAGGGACTGGTAATAGCGAGAACCGAGCACCGGCTTTGGCTTTGCTCCTCACCTAGACAAGTCAGTTCCCTCCGGGCCTGATTCCTCACTCACGAAGGGGGAAGCGGCATTAAACGGATCGGGGAAAGCACCTAGGCATCACCCCGTGAACCCATCTCAGTGGCTTAGGAGTCACTGCCTGTGATGATGTATCCAGAGAGAGCCTGAGCCGGTCTGGGATTCTCAGGAAGAAAGGAGCTGTGATCCATTAGTAATGTCTGCCATGGAAACAAGGCTGAGAAATGGTGTTCTGTGTGTCAGACATTCCCCATCCCAGGGCCAGGTGAGTTCAGCGATGCCTGGATTCAGGATTGAGCAGCAGGGCAGCCCAGCAAGTAAGAGCCCACAGTCTAGCACCAAATGTCTTATTCAAGTGCTCGGCCTGGGGCCTGGACGCGTGACTTGGGCAAGTCTCTTACTTTCTCTGTGTCTTAGTATTCAATGGAGGCAGTAACACTAGTCATTTTAGAGGGATGCTGGGAGGACTAAGGGATCATCTGGGTGTTGTAAGAGTGTCTAACACTGAGGGAAGTGCTTCACCTGTGCCAGGCAGAAGTCAGATGGGGGATGAAGTAAGGTTTGAATTCAACGACAATGAACGTAAGAATGGTCGGGGCTCTAACGATACAAATGGAATGGGTAGGTGTCAGAAGGCCACGCGAGTAATATATTAAATCCACAGGCATACACTCTATCTACATGTATACACAGTATCTACATGTGACTAAAGTCCTGCAAAGATCTGGGGGAAGGCTCACCACAATGTGAAGCGTGACTGTATCTGGGTGGTAGAATTCAGGGTTCACTTACAGTGAGCATGTATCATTTCCTCTAGGCAACAAAGCGATTTTTAAAACTCGAAACAAACAAACAAACGCAAAAGCCTCCCATCTCACATCTCCTCTGGGAAGGAAAGGGGCCAGAGTCTGGATTGCATTATAAATGACCTCCCCACATGACACATGAGCCCTGACTGTGATCAGGCTCTTCCCCACTTTTACCTGGGAACAAAAATGATGCCTCAGGGTTTAAGCTGGGCCTGTCCACTGACCCAACAGAAACTGTTGCTTATTTTCAGCAACAGCCTCCAGATGTCAGAACCCTCCCAGCAAGCTCTCTGAAATCATGTGTTTTCTAAAGTGCAGACACTCTGCCTGCCGCCCCACCACCCGACCAGGCAGCCCGGGCTCGGGTTTAGCGGCTTCCCTCAATACAAGAGTAATTAACAAGTCTTCAAATTAATCACAATTTCCCAGGCCTTGAGCTCCTCAAGGCCCTGCAGAGGGAATGGAAGACAAATGGATTTGAAGGCTTTTTTTAAAAAAGAAATCTTGTCATGTACAGAATTGAGGAAGCAGCTGTCTTTAAGATAGAAAGCATCTCAGACTATGAATTTGGGGGGGTGGGGAAACAGATGCCAAGATACGAGCTTTTCCAGGTACGGGGGGTTGCTGTGACTGAGGCCTCAGTGTTGATGTCTGGAGTATGGGGCACCTAGAACTTGGATCCCCTTGTGAACTCAGGTACACAGGTGGCCCGAGAGATGGGTGAGACCTTCAGCCTCTGGTGTTGAAAATGCCGGGGCTGTGAGTGCTTTCCTTCCACAGGGCCCTGGACTCCCGGGACCGGGCAGAGGAGTTCGTGCCTGGAACTACAGCCCATGAGTGCTGTCTTGAAATTGTTCAATGCACGTTCAAGGATTTCATTTAAAAAAAAAAAAAAAGCCCACTTCTGTTATGAAATAATGACATACTTACACAAAATTGCAAAAATAGTATGGAGGTTTCCTGTACCTATAATAAAGCTTTACCCAATAATGGCATTCTCCCAACCACGGAATGATATGGAAACCAGGAAGCTGACATTGACACATGTCTCAGATTTTACCAGTTTTTATGTACACTTTTTTTTTATATGTGCAGTGGTGCGGTATGTCTTTGTTCTGTGACATATTATTATATACACAGTCCCCCAGAACTGGCCAAGGACAGTAGCTTCCAGAGCAGGAAGCAAGAAAATGCTGATAAGCCCCCAGCGGGCAGCAGTGGGCTGGTGGTCTCTGTGGGGCACAAGGGCCCATTCCCAGAAAAATCAGCCTAAAGGGGAAATGCTTCTCTTTCCCCACTGGGGAAACTATGCACCCCCTCCCCCCTCCCCTGCAGCCTGCTCTCCTCTCTTAACCCCAGGCAGAGCCTGAACTGAAGGGGCAGACTGAACCACAGGTACCTGTGACTTCCCCTTACCACTAATTCCCTGATCTGTGTTTGCTTCTTCATGCTGAGCTGAAGCCCTTTCCTGGAGAAGGTTTAAGAGTGGCTTAAGAGTGCTTCTTCCACCGCTGATGGAGCTCCCCAGCACCTGGCCTAGTGAAAACATTCAGGAGCTATAACTGTTGAGACACTTAGCAAAAGAAGTCCTTGGGGTGCCTGGGTGGCTCAGTCGGTTAAGCGTCCGACTTCCACTCAGGTCATGATCTCATAGTTCATGGGTTTGAGCCCCGCGTTGGGCTCTGTGCGGACAGCTCGGAGCCTGGAGCCTGCTTCGGATTCTGTGTCTCCCTCTTTCTCTCTTCCTCTCCCATTTGCACTCTGTCTCTCTGTCTCTGTCTCTCTCTCTCGCTCTCTCTCTCTCTCTCAAAAACCAATAAACACTTAAAAAATTAAAAAAAAAAAAGTCCTAGCACGTCTGCCCGTGTGCATGGTGGTGTGGGAGAAGAGTTTATTAATGGAATCAGGATTCCCACTTAGAACATCAAATAGGTTTCAACTCATTAACCTACTGCAGTTGATTGTAGCCCTGTGTTGACAAGGATTCTGAGGTGGAGACTGGTCTCAGCGGCTAGGAGTGCTGAGATCGATTAGTAATGTCTGCCGTGGAGCCGAAAGGCCCTCAGGCCATATTTATTTACCCTTCTTGATAGAGTCTGTTAACAGCAGGAGACTGGGACCCAAGGATTGGAGGGACTTACTTGCCTGTGGTCAAGCAGAACACTAGAGATGGAGCAGAAAATATAAAATGTATCTTTTGACTAGTGTTCTTTTTTTGCCTGCAGAGTTTGGGAGACCATTACGGTGCTTGCAAAACTTTCTTCTAAGCTATGGCTCAACTGACTGAGTCTGGATATCATCACAATCCTCCGGGCTAAGGATAAATACTTGCTTGTTCTGGGGCGCTGGAGGTTATCAGCATCAACAATCCTGGTAGTGACAACACAACTTAGACTTGCTGAGCAATCACTATGTGCCAAGCCTGTGTCAAAAACTTTACATGCATAAGCTCCGTTCTTTTACATAACAGCCTTTGAAACATAACCTATTACTAGCCTCATTTTACAGAAAAAGAAGTCGAGGCTCAACAAAACTAATGTAAGTTAACAGACACGGAATATTCACTATATGCCAGCCACAGTTACAGATGACTTACAGGCATTCCCTCATTGAATCCTCCTAAAAACCAAATGAAGCTGGTCAAATATCCCTATTTTATAGACAAGGTAACTGAAGAACAAAGAGGTTAAAGAAAAAAAGAACTGTTTAACTTTGCCCTTCATCCCCCCACCCCCGCCCCTGCCCAAAAAGAGGTCAACTTGCCCAAAGTCACAGAACCAGTAATTTGTTGGACCCAGGTCTGTGGACTCCTAATCATGTGATGTCCACTCTATTTACAGCGTATCCCAGAGGGAGGCTTATTCCTGAGCTGAGTTCCTCCCACACTCCTGTGAACTGAAAACTGTTGGAAAGGATGAGAAAAGTGATTTTTTTTTTTTTTTTTTTTTTTGGCCCACATACGCGGCTCCTTTAGATTTATTTTTTGAAAGATGATGTTATGGGAGAAAACCTAGCAGAAACTGAAGAACTCATGCTTTCTGGTTGAAAAGAACTGGGTGGAGCCTGATAAACTGTCCAAGTCACAACAAGAGAGGAGCCAAATGAGGGGTCAGTTTCCCAAGCCAGCATCTGATGACCAAAAGTTTAGCCTCTCACAGGCACCCCTCTGGTCACCTTGCCACCGTGTTACTCAAGACGGGAAAAGAACAAAAGTTGAAATCTTTGAAAATCAGCAACATGATCCAGCTGAAAACCTACAAGGTAGGACTCACATCAAGGACGTTGCTGGAGCAAATGTAAACGTAACACCGCTTCGTGTCCATTAGGGTGATTATCCCCCCCAAAGGAGGAAAATAACACGTGCGTGTGTTGAAATCGGAACCTTCATACGTTGCTGGTGGGAACGTAAAATGGCGCAGCTGCTGTGGAGAGCAGTTTGGCGGGTCCTCCAAAAGTTAAACATGGAATTACGATATTATCCACCAATTCCACTCATGGGTGTCCACAGCAGCCAAACCTGAAAACAAACCAACTGTCCATCAACACATGAACAGTTACACCAAATTCGGTACACACACACAATGGAATAGTGTTGAGTCTTTTTTTTCTTTTAAGTTGTTTATTTATTATTTATTTTTGAGAAACACAGAGAGTGTGAGCAGGGGAGAGGCAGAGAGAGAGGGAGAATCTCAAGCAGGCTCCCACGCTGTCGGGGCTGGAACTCACAAAACTGTGAGATCATGATCTGAGCCAAAATCAAGAGTCGGGTGCTTAACCAACGGAGCCGCTCAGGCACCCCTATTACTGAGTCTTAAAAGGCAAGGACATTCTGACTATCCATGCTACAGCATGGAGGCAGCTGGAAGACGTTCCCTTAAGTGGCATAAGCCAATCACAAAAGGGTGGAGTTGTAGGATTCCATTTGTCCGAGGTACGGACGCTCACAGAGACAGGAAGTAGATGAGGCTACACCAGGGGCTGAGGGCTGGCAGGAATGGGAGTTATTGCTTAAACGGTTCAGAGCTTCTCTTTGGGAAAATGAGAACGTTCTGGAAATGGATGGTGGTGATGGTTGGACAACGCTGGGAAAGTACGTAAAGTCACTGAATTATACACGTAAAAATTGTTAAAAGGGTGAATTGTATGTTATATATAATATACATAACATGGGGCTCAAACCCATGAATCGTGAAATCATGACCTGAGCCGAAATCAAGAGTCAGACGCTTAACTGACTGAGCCACCCAGGTGCCCCTGTTGTGTGTATGTATATATATATATATATATATATATATATATATATATATATATATAAATACACATATATGTATGCACAGGTCTGCAAGGAAAACAGCTGTAGCTGCTGAATCTCGAAAAGACTGCCTTGACCTCCAGCACTAAGAAATCCCTACCAGAGCACCCACCTCCCACCAAGTCACCTGACTCTCAAGGACGCACGTGAGTGGCTTTCTTCATGACCCCCAGACTGCCATTTCAGCCTCCCACCTCCAGCTTCTACCTGAAATGCACCCTCCCACTCCCACTTCTGCTTATCAACATCCTCCTGATGCTTTCGTGCCGCCTCTTCTGAGAAGGCTTCCCGGATCATCTTGCCTGCTGGAAAGTTTAAGCCCTCCCTGACTGACCTGACCTCCTAAAGCATGTTGTCTGCTTCTTGGTGTTTACAGTTAGTTGTCTAAAAGAGGCCTCTTCTTCAGGACGTCGGGAGTAGAGGTTGAGTCTCTCCCACTTGAATCCCTCCATGACCCTTACTAGGGAGCCTGGCATCTTCTGGACCACTCAATACAATGTTACCTAAGTCAACATATGACTCTGCAGTCCTTCCTCTGTACTCCAGAAATCTTACCTAAACCTTTGGAGAGAGGTGATTCACTCGGTGTGAGAATCAAGAGAAAATCACCTCTTTGATATACTGATTTCGCTTCCTTTGGATATATACCGAGGGATGGGACGGCTAGATCACATGGCAGTTCAATTTTTAACTTTGAGGAACCGCCATATTGTTTTCCTTAGTGGCTGTTCCAGTCTACACTGGAACACCAACAGCGTTTGGGCTACCTGTTCTCTGAATTCTCACCAACATTTGTTATCTCCTGTTGATAACAGCCATCCTATCAGGTGTGAGGTATCACCTCGTTGTGGTTTTGATGTTCATTTCACTGATGACGAGTGATGCTGAGCAGCTATTCCTACACCTGTTGGCCATTTGTATGTCTTCTTTGGAAAAATGTCTATTCCACTCTTCTGCCCATTTTTTAGTTGGATTCTTTACTTTTTTTCGCTATTGAGTATCCAGTATCTCAAAGAGTGACCTTCATACCATGTTCACGGCAGCATTATTCACCGTAGCCAAGATTGGACACAACCTAAATGTCCTTCCACAGATGGATGGATCAAGATGTGACACACACGCCCATATACACACGAATATTATTCAGCCATGAGAAAGAAGGAAATCCTGCCACTTGCCACAACACGGAGGGCCTTATGCCAAGCGAAATAAACCAGAAGGAGAAGGACAAATACTCAGATACCGTTTGGCATCACTTATATGTGGCATCTAAAATAAAGCCACAAAGTACCCGCACATTCACACCCGTACATAGGTCCATCAAGGATTTGGGTCAGGGGTGACTTTGAACTTTCATAACCTAGTTTGGGGTGTATGCAAACAGCATTTTTAAACCAAACCAGTGAGAGCTCATGATGAATCACATTGCACAACTGTTAAGATTCTTCCTTCAGAGACAACTTCTGCTATATTTTATTTCTGCTGGATTATCAACTCCATGAGGAAAGAGACTGCTGACTTCCCCAAGGGGTCTCCCCCACATGGCCCGTGCCAGCAGAGAGAGGGCTTTGCCAGAGCAGGCTCTTAAAGACCCACTTGTGACAAATGAAAGCGGTCTGTCCCCAACAGAAAGGCAAACCGTGCCAAATGGGGATGACAGCTACAGCAGCCAAGAAAATAATGTCTAAGGCAGCATTCGTCCGCATGATGCTCTGGTGGATGAGTCGTTGACTTTGTTATCAGTGCGAATAATTCCAGGGACGGTGGAGACCTCCCTCTCTGCTCTTTCACTCTGTGCAAGCATTGTGTTCCCTATCCCACCTAACGTTAGAGAAACAAGCCCACTCCAAGTGCCTGGCCCCGAGAAGCAGAGGATCCCCATTGCTGAGTGTTTTACCACCTCAAGCAGTCACTCAACGGTGAGATTTCAAAAGCCTCCTTTCAGTTCTACTATGACTCTCCGTAACTGGTAATTAGAGTGTTGTAGAAGCAGCAAAACTCCCTACCCCAACCCCGTGCTCAGGGTGCTAATTACTCTGGGCTTTCCTACGAGCAAGGAAAAAAGCCCCACTATTATTCTGGGGGGAGGGGGTGTTCTTTATTTACCTTATTGTTACTATCATTCCTATCTGTTTGATGTGTTGATCGTTTGGAAATGGTTGTGGAGAAGTCCATTTGTCGAAGGAAGAATGTGGTTTTCCTATTTCACGATATAAGCCCGTTCAGCTTCCAGGCCAGTCCTGGCACCGTGCGCCCTTGGGTCCACAGGGCACTGGCCACATCGGGATCTGTCTGGGTTTTGGGCCAAAGTGTTTGGTTAGATCGTGAGGCAGTTCAATCGAGTGAAGACCTCCTTTCACCCGTGTCATCTCCTGAGACCTGAACTACACGGTTAGTCCGTCATAACGTAACACTGCCCACGGGTGGGAAAGGACCGAGGCCAGGAATGCGGCTTGGGGCCAGACCACCCAGGGAAGCTGCTCTTCCGCTGATGCTACAGGTCAGGACTGTGGCCACGTTGGGGGGCAGACAGTGACTGGGAGGGGCCATCGGTGCTGCTGGGTGCTGGTGATGTTTTGCTGGATGTGGATGTGGCCACTGTGAAAACAACATCCTGCCAGCTGTCCACTTAAGAACCTAGCCTCTCTGGGCCTCAGTTTCCTTATTTGTAAAGTGGGGCTAATAATTCTCACTTGTGGGTTGGGATCTAGACCAAATAAGATCATAATGAACTTGGCACTTTGCCAGTGCAGAAGAGCCACATATCACATGATGGTGGCCGTCAGTAACATTGCTACTGTTATTATTAACGCGTGCCCATGGCCAGGTCCATGCTGCTTGGACGTAAGGAAGAGTTCAGGGCCATGACGGTGCCCTTGGAGAGCAGCTCCATTCTTCCAACTGTAGGAATGGAGATTATCAGCTCTTAGGAGGAAGCCATATCAGATGACTTCCTCCAATCCCATGGTTTTGTTGGTGAGGAAACTGAGGCCCAGAGAGCAGAAGCAACTTGCCTGAGGTCACACAGCAGGACCAGAAGTATCTGCCCCACGAACCACACAACAACCTCTCTGTTTTCAGTAGGCTCCCAGGAACTGCTCCAATAACCACATCACTTGCAGGGGGACAGGCACTGGGGGAGGTGGCCGGCCATCTCATTCACTTCTCTTGATAGCTCTGCACAGTGAGCAAGAGTGGTTTTTGGGTGACCAGCTTTCATTTTTCACTCTTTATAGTACCATCACTTTGATTTTGCTTCAGGGAACCACCCTGACCCCTTTCTCAGCCTCAGTTGTTGGGTTAAGATTGACCTGCCCTCAAAGACCTGGGTAGACACTTTTCCAAAGAAGGCATCCAGATGGCCAACCAGCACATGAAAAGATGCTCAACACTGCTCATCATCAGGCAAATACAAATCAAAACCACAATGAGATACCACCTCACGCCTGTCAGAATGGCTAACATGAACAACTCAGGCAACAACAGATGCTGACGAGGATGCGGAGGAAGAGGAACCCTTTTGCATTGCTGGTGGGAATGCAAACTGGTGCAGCCACTCTGGGAAAGAGCGTGCAGGTTGCTCAAAAAATTGAAAATAGAACTACCCTAACAACCCAGCAATTGCACTACTGGGTATTTATCCAAAAGACACAGGTGTGCTGTACAGGTGCATTACAGGTGCACCCCAATGTTTACAGCAGCACTATTGACAATAGTCAAATTATGGAAAGAGCCCAAATGTGCATCGACTGATGAATGGATAAAGAAGATATGGTATATATACACAATGGAATACTACTTGGCAATCAAAAAGAATGAAATCCGGCCATTTGCAACAACGTGGATGGAACAAGAGTGTACTATGCTGAGCAAAATAAGTCCGTCAGAGAAAGACCAGTATCATATGGTTTCACTCTTGTGTGGAATTTGAGAAACACAAGAGATGAACATAGGGGAAGGGAAGGAAAAATAAGATAAAAACGGAGAGGGAAGCAAACCACAAGAGATTTTTAAATACAGAGAACAAACTGAGGGTTGCTGGAAGGGTAGTGGATTCAATGGGTGATGGGCATTAAGGAGGCACTTTTTGAGAGGAGCACTGGGTGTTGTATATAAGAGATGAATCACTGGGTTCTACTCCTGAAGCCAAGACTACACTGTATGTTAGCTAACCTGAATTTAAATAAATAAAAAACGACTGACCTGCCCTTGGTCCCAGGGTGAATATCTGACCCAGGCCAGGGAATCAGCATATCCCAACATCTTGGCCACTGGGGACCTGAGATCGACCCTAAGCCACTGAGATAGTTCTGAAGACAAAATAGTTCTAGAAATCCTGGAGAAGCCGAGGGTAGGGGGCACCCCAGAAGACAGCCTGCCTGAAACCAAAGCCAACCCAGAGGATGACAGAGCCGAGAGTTGAGAAGAGGCAGATTTCACCGTTGAGCCTTCCTGATGCCGGTGACAACCTACGACTTCCCCGGTCTGGAAGCCAATTAAGGTTTCCTTCTGTCTTATTTTGCGCAAGCAAGCCTAGACAATATTCGGGCTACTACCAAAGAAGTCCCCACTCTCGCCACTGCAATGACTTATTATTACCTTCGAGGGTCGCTGTCAGTGCAGCAGGCACAGATGTGTCTGCCCTGGTCCCAGGCTCCTCCGAGCCCCAGCCTGAGATGCACCACCCCTGCCCCAACGCATTGCGATTCAGCTTGCTCTCCCTCCTCCCACATTTCAGTTCCACCAGAGTGGAAATCTCAAAGGCTGCACATCTCACACGTCCATTCGCAGAGTGAACCCGGGAGCGTCTGTTGGACCAGGCTCAGTGCTGAGTGCTGTGTGCGATTACAGAGAGGGGCAAACCTGTCACGGGGCCCCGGGTGCTTTTTACGGTCGGCGCAGGCAGGCGTGACACACGCTGGACACCAGTGACTCTGGGGGTACAGCCTGGTTCCTTGTCATCTCTGCATTCCTGGTTTCTGCCACCGTGGCTGCCTGCAGGAGGGGCTCAGCAAATGATTTCTGAACCGTGCGAAGTGGCTAGGATAAAATGTGACGAAGCAACTCCAAAGCAAGAGAATTCACATCCCACCAGATGGGATGATTCAAAGAAACGGCACATGAACTGACAGTTAATGGTTTTGGGAGGCAGAGATGGGGAAGATTCATCAGGGACAGCAAAGCAAGTGAGAAAAAGTACAGGGAGAGAAATCTCAAGGCATATTGTTCTAGAACTGGAACAAAGGGAAATGAAACTGGTTATTGGCTGGGGGACTGATTGGCTTATTGGTTGTCCCCCCCCCCCAATCATTTGTTCTTTTATTCATTCAATCATGTATGTGTGAATACACTAGGTAATTCCACAAATATTTATATGGGGGTCTGACTAATCCCGGCCTATAGTGGTTGCTGAATGAGCTTCTATTTTGTGCCCGTTATGATGTTAACCTGAGGGAACACGTCAGTGAGCAAACTGGACGTGCATGTGGTCCTTGCTATCACAGAGGCTGTAAGCAAGCAGCTTGTCCACAAATAATTATTGATTCAGCACCTACTATGTGCCAGGCATAGTAGTTGGGAAGGACCTTTCTAACGGATCTGTCCTTTTGTTTATCCTGCTCTTTGAAACTTGGGAGGGAATCACTGCCTGCACTGGGTTCTCACCAAGTGTGAAATCTTTTCCTGCTTGCAGCAGGTTTTGTTTTTCTACACAGTTAACTCAGCCATTAAGAAGGTGAGTGAACAGTCCGTGAGTTCAAGCCCCGCGTCGGGCTCTGTGCTGACAGCTCAGAGTCTGGAGCCTGCTTCGGATTCTGTGTCTCCCCCTCTCTCTGCCCCTCCCCTGCTCATGCTCTGTCTCTCTCTGTCTCAAAAATAAATAAAAAAACATTAAAAAAATTTTTAAAAAAAAATCTTAAAAAAGAAAAAAAAAGAAGGTGAGTGAAGGGGCATCTGGGTGGCTCAGTCGGTTAAGCATCCAGCTCTTGACTTCAGCTCAGGTCATGACCTCATGGTTTGTGGGTTCGAGTTCCATGTTGGGCTCTGCGTTGGCAGTGTGGAGCCTGCTTGGGGTTCTTTGTCTCTCCCTGTCTCTGCCCCTCCCCCACTCACGTGCTCACATGCGTGCACTCTCTCTCAAAATAAATAAACTTTAAATACAATAAAAAAACAAAAACAAAAACAAAGTGTGCCTGCCTACAAGGAAAGTCCTTTAAAAAAATCACAGTAGATAGGCAACATTGAGTTAGTTCACAGAAAAGCAATATTTGGGTTCTGGCTCAAATAGCAAGATTTAAATATATTACAGGACTGCTCATCAGTTTCTCATTCGAGTTTCTCAGAAAAACATGCCACCAATCTGAAATTTTATCAAGGTTTACTTGTGTTTCATTTGCCTTGAAGGATTTTTTTTTTTTTTTTTTTTTTTTTTTTTTTTTTTGTCTCAGAGGGCCATTCTGGAATGCCAATCTCTGAGCGAAGAATGCAAACCTATCAGCCATAAAGCCGAGCAGGCCCCCAAACCCTGGAGGGCAGGGCCCCTCTGCCTCCCTGTCCAAGGTACTGAACATCAGCATCGTTTAGGAGAAAGCCAAACCACACAGGTTCAGAAGCAAAACCCTAACCAAATGACACGGGCCCTTTTACTGTGCGGATTGTTGCTCTCAGCCCTCTGGACCCCGTGGGGGGTGTTATTGTACCTTCCCTTCCAGGAGATCCAAGAGAAGGGTCCAGAACTGTTAGAACCTTATGAGGCAGCAATCTCAAGAAAGCACTGCAGGTCCCCAGGTCTCCAAATGGCCATGGGATTTGCCTGGGCTGAGGTAACACAAGCGACTGGTGCTGCCAGCCAACCCCTCCTCCAACTTCCTTTCATCCCATATTTATTGAGCAGTTATGTGCTTTAGGCATCGCGCTGGTGCTAGGGAGGTGAAGATGATCAAGACAGGATCCTTACCCTTCACTGGCTCACTGGGACACAAAGGGGAAGGCATCCATCCATCATCCATCATCCATCCATCCATCATCCATCCATCCATCCATCCATCTTTCCTTCCTCCCTCCCTTCCTTCCCTCCTTCCTTCCTCCTTTCCTTCCTTCCTTCCTTCCTTCCTTCCTTCCTTCCTTCCTCCCCCTTCCTTCCTTCCTTCCTTTCCTCCTTCTTTCCTTCCTTCCATTTCCTTCCTCCCTCCTTCCCTTCCTTCTTTCCTTCCCCCTCTTTCCTTCCTTCCTTCCTTTCTTCCTTCCTTCCTTCCTTC
>NW_026057585.1:94183875-94200104 GCF_023721935.1 Panthera uncia
CATAGTCGGGTGGATAAACCACTGGCTCCAGCACCCTGGGACAAGTGCTTGGCCAGCACACAGGACTTCCGTAGGAGCATAGCAAAGGAAGTGAGGGGCAGGATTGTGTCCCAGCCTCTTACGGGGTGTGCACCCCTCAGGGAAGAATGTCCAAACACTAAGATCATCATCCACTGAGTTTTCTCCCACTCCCCTCCAGGTCTGTGCAAAGAGGGCAGGATCCCCACCCCCACCGGCACCACGGAGAGCAAGTGCTGGTCATTCCCCCAGAGATGCCAAACCTAAACTCCCAAATGCTCTGTTATTCCCAGAGTTGGTAGCTGGAACCCCGGAGTCCAGCAAAGGTGGAGTCTTTCATCCTTCCGGGAGCTGGCAGGGAGGGGAGCTAAGGGAATTCTAGGCAAGGGAGGGAGGATGAGCAGAGAGTGGAGACGAACAGCTTCGCCTGTGGCCCAGAGTCACAGCTGCATAAAGTGTGAAGTCCAAGTGGCAGCTGCCAGAGCGGGGAGGGCTGCGGGGCCGAGGCCAAGCCATCGAGGGGTTGGGCGAAGTAGAGTGAGGCGATCAGATTCGTATTTTGGGGGGGCACAGGGCAGGATGGGGGAGACTTTAGTGGGTGGTTCTAACAACTGAGAGAAGCACACGTCTGCAGGTGTGGAAGAGAGGCAAGAATGAGGAGGAGCTGGAGGGAGGTAAGTCTGCATGGGGCTGGATGTCAGGGGATGCTTCTGACCCCCTCTTCCCCTCCCGTAATTATCTGTGCATCAAGGTGGAGGCTTCTTGCCCAGGAATTCGGTCTGTGTGCTTGGGACTGCAGCTCTCCGGCACAGCACAGCATCTATGGCGCTATTACTCATCACCCCATTGGTTAGTTCCCGGAGCTGCACGGATTTCTGAAGCCATGGCTCCCTGGAGAGGGACCAATCTGCCTCCTGGGGGCTGCTGGGTATTCACCACAGACAGCTCCAGAACGCCCAGCTTGGTTCTGTTGACAACAACGTGCTTTTGCATGGCAGATGGTCTCCTGCTTCCTGCAGACGCATTTAGGTGCCTCCTTTAGGAAAAGGCTGGCTTCTTTCTGCATTTTCACCGCGTAGCAAACCCCCCGCGCTCCACCAGCATCCTCTCTCCCCCTCTCTCCCCTGCCTCTACCAGAAGGGCTCAGGGTCACGCCCCCTGCAGCAGAATTCCACGGGCTTACCCCAAACCCTGAGAATAAGGTGACTCCTCCCGCTTGTCAAACCCCAAAGCGGACGCAAGCCCTCCTGAAGTGTGCATAGGAATCCCTCCTGTGCAGGTAGGAAGGCCTGTAGACAGGTCAGCATTTTGTGATTCTGAGGCTAAGTAAGGACGCTGCAATGTTTCCGCTCTTTGGAACACCCTGTGCCTTTGGCTCAGTCAGTCTGGCCTCTTAATCCGTTTAACTTCTTGACTTGAACACTGGAGGACAGAGAAAGAAGGGGCATTGGGTAAAGAGGCTGGAAGGTCGCTGAGGCATCCAAAGGCGAAAAACAACATGCCCTACTTCCTGAGCCAAGTTTGAGAACGGTTCCTTGGTTTCCCTTCTGTCCAAAGAGGAGGGAACACTGGACTCTGGAAGCATTCTGGGAACTCAATGGCTTTTAGAGATCTCTGTCACCAACGGAACATGAGAACGCCTTCCCACAGGTGCACCAGAGAACGCTCCCGGTCCCACTTTCCCTCCCAACACCAGCACCTAGTAAGGCTGAGCTAGAGGAGAGGTGAACAGAGGACATCCATTCAAATATTGTCTCAACTTGCACCATTCTGGACCAACAATTGAAACTATTTCTTACTTAGACCTGCATTTCTAGCATAGTGTGGAGTGAAAGGAATACGGCCTTTCTGAAGCTTAGACAGACTTAGTTTTGAACCTAGATTCTGCCCTCTAACTTGCTGTGTTACTTTTGCCAATTTGCTTAACCTCTCTGGGGCACAGTTTCTTTCTCTGTAAAATGTGGATCATAATCCTTTCTTTGTCTTATGAATGAAATTCAGTCTGTAAACCTCTTTGAAGGAAGAATAAGATCTCGTTTATAAGGCACACACTTCTTGGGGGTTCAGTAAATGCCCTGAAAGTCACCTTCCCCACCTTCCTTCTCTTCTCCTAAAGCTCATTAGACGTGCATAAAGCCCAAGCTCCCTCTGCTCCAGTGGTCAGGAAGCCAGGGAGAAGCCTCTTTGCCTCCCTGAGTGAATGACCACAGGTTTATGATTTATTTGTTGATTAATTGGACGCTTGGAGACAATTCCATTTCAATTACCTTACTGGCATGACAAGATACACAAAGGCTGCCAATGTCAATACATTAAGGCTGAGCGTGCTGGGGCAGTAGCCAGAGTTCATGGCAGTGAACTGCCACGGCCCAGGCAGCTTGGAAAACATTTGATCATGACTGCTTCCTTCTTTCTGCTCCTAGAGAGAGAAGGTTCCTGCACACCACAGGCAAGCAAGGCTGAAACTGGTTTTAGGACCCCCATCCCATCCCTGTCTCAGCCAGGGCTCCCTAACAGAGATCCCCTGGGGCCAACTGAAGTGAGACTGGTCATTTATCACATTGGGTGGGAGCCCCTGGACAGAAGACAATAGCCCCTGCTGCTCCAGTGCCGGGATCCAGAAATCATGCTGGAACCAAGGATGGGAGGTACTATTCTAAGATCCCAATCCTTAATGTACATGTCTTATATAATCCACTTCCCTTGAGTGCAAGCAGAACCTGCGAATGGGATGGCATTTCACTCCCATGGCAAAGCTTAGTGGAGTTTGACTTAAAGAAGAGTGTCCGGGTGGGCCTGACCTAATCAGGTGAACCCTTAAAAGGGCCTGGGTGTTTCCTAAGGGTTTAGAAGCCTGAGAGAGACTACAGAGTGGGGCACGCGGCAAGGAATTGCAGGACGCCTCTAGGAGTTGAGAGCAGCCCCTGGCAAACTCCCATTAAGAGAACTGTTGGGGGGGGGGGGGGCGCGTGCTCAGTCCCACAGTTGCAAAGAACAGAATTCTGCCAATAACTGCATGAGCTTCAAAGGAAGACCACCAGGAGTTCCAGAAAGGCACGCAGCTCAGTGAACACCTGATTTCAGCCTTAGAAGCCCCTGAGCAGAGAACCCAGTCCAGCCTTGCCCAGACTTCTGACCTATGGAGGCTGAGAGATAACGTCTGTCATTTTAAGCCACTAAGTCGGTGATAATTGGGTATCGCAGCAATGATACACAAGATAACGGCACAACCCTTTCCCTGTGGAAAGCGCCCTGTGGTTTCTGCGTTGGCTTCTCCCTGCATAGCCTCATGGTTGTTCTTCTCCTAGATCCCTCCTGGATCTCCTTACTCCTCTCCGCGCTCTGTGGATGAGGCCAAGCCCATATCTCCCGAATGGATTCACTCATTCACAAGATACCCGCTGAGGGGCAAGTACGTGCCAGGGCTTGTTCTCAGATCCAGCCGCAAGCTTTCTTTGAGATCCAGTTCCAAAGTCTGAGAGGGGGTGGCCTCGGTTTGGTTCATTCTGCAATGACCAGGGTGAGAGTGAGCCAAGCAGGGCTTGAGAGAAAGGTCAGGGTGAGCCGAGCAGGGCTGCTGTGGCCTCGCCTGCAGATGGTAAGGTAACTCTGAAAGGGTGGGGTCATCGTGGGTGGAGTACATTCCCCAAAGGGTCTATGAAGGGTGCAGATAGCTATAAATACTTTAGAGGTTTTGGGGGCCATATGGCCTCTGTCAACCCACTTAGCTCTGCCATTGTAGAAGGAAAGCAGCTTTAGACGGTATGTAAACAAAGGAGCATGGCTGTGTGCCAATAAAACTTTATGCACAAAAGCAGGCGGTGGGCCACAGTTTATTGACCTGTATTGTCGAGTTATGGTAAAAGAGAAGCCCTTCCTTCCAAAAGCGTCTGGTTTTTAGGGACTCAGAGGCAGGAAGTCAAGAGGTCGAGGGGACCGCTTGGGACCGCCTGGGGCACTTCATGAATTTCCTGTCCCTGCTGTAAAGAGTCACCATAAACTTGGAGGCTTAGAATGACACAAGCTTGTTGTTATATTGCAGATCTGTAGGTCAGATGTCTGAGTGGGTCTTGTGGGCTGAAACCAACGTGTCAGCAGAGCTGTGTTGTTTCTGAAGGCTCCAGGGGGAGAATCTGTTTCTTTGCTTTTTCCGGCTTCTTGAGGCTGCCTCATACCGTGGCTTGTGCCCCTGTCCTCGATCTTCAAGATGCTTCATTCCAACCTCTGTTTCTCCTCTCTGACACAGACCTCTCAGAAGGACCCCTGTGATTACGGGGGACCCACCTGGAGAATCCAGGCTAATCTTCCCATCTCACCTCTGCAGAGTCTGTTTTACCACGTAAGGTAACCTATTCAGAAGTTCCAGGATTAGGATGTGGGTAACTTTCGGGGGGCATTATTCTACCTCCCTGAACCCCCACGGGGTTCCTGGAGTGTTTGACTAACTCTCCCTTCTACCCATGCTGCCCCACGGTCTGCTCTCAATTTAGCAGCCAGACGGAGCCTTTTATAATCTAATGAAATCACGTCAGCCCTCTGCTCAACCCTCCAGGGATTTATCTCACTGAGAGCCCGAGTCCTTACGATGGCCTGTAAACAGGTAAGCGGATAATTATGTTATTGTTCAGACGGGGAACGTTTCAGAGTAAAATGGGAAACCATTAATCACCATGCAGGTATTCGGAGCTTCAGCTGGTATTGCCCTGGACAAACTGGGCAGGCCCTCACCCTGCCGTGCTCCCCACTCCCCCTCTGACCGCATGTCCTACAATATTCTTGCCTGGTCACCCCTCTACCACCGGCCTCCTTGCATGTTGGGGCGCCCTGAGGTCTCAGGGTCTCTGTGCTTCACCCCCAACGTCCATGTGGGCCCCTCACCCCCTTCAAGTCTCTGCTTAAATGTCACCTCCTCTGGGACGCTATCCCAGACCTCCCAATTTCAAGTTGCCACATTTATTCCCACCATCGTCCGTGCCTGCAATATTCCCTCTGCTGAGTATTTACCACCTTCTTGCCTACTCTTAACTGTGTTCGATGTACTCACATCCCTATTTATCTTCTGTACTGCTGAGCTCTTCCAGAGGAAAACAGAGTCTTTGAAATCAAGGACTTTGTTTTGTTGTGTTTTTTTTAAATGTATTTTATTTAAACTTTTTAAGTGTTTACATTTGAGAGACAGAAAGAGAGACAGAGCGCAAGCAGGGGAGGAGCAGAGAGAGAGAGGGAGACACAGAATCCGAAGCAGGCTCCAGGCTCCGAGCGTCAGCACAGAGCCCGACGTGGGGCTCGAACCCACAAACTGCGAGATCATGACCTGAGTCGAAGTTGGACGCTCAACTGACTGAACCACCCAGGCGCCCCTGAAGTCAAGGAGTTTGTTCTGCCCAATTCTCTACTTTTCCTCAGCACTTACAACAGCAGCTGGTATTGAGGAATATTTGTTGAATGAATGAATGAATGAACGAACGAATGAATGAAATGGGACAAGGGCCACGTCTCCTCAAATTCTGCAGCTTAAATCTGTTCTGGAAATTGCATTCCAAACCATGTGACTGAACATACTACTCTTTCTCCCTTGAACATCCTGAGCTGAACAATGAACGGTCTCTCCTTCACTTTTGTAGAGGGGAACACGCCGGAGGAGGCAGAGTTTCTCAAAGCGCGGCCAGGGGACCACCTGCGCCAGCACCATCTGGAGATGCTCAAGTCCTTCCCTAGCTTTCACAGGCCCGGGGCCCAGGAATATGTACTTTTAATTTTGAGGAAGTAGTCCCCTACCCCATTTGTAGGCGCGTGGACGTTTGAGAATACTTACAGGACTCATAGGAAACACACGCCCACCACCCCCTCCCGTCTGTCCCGAGCCCGAGGACAGTTTCCGGCTGTAAGCTGGTCTCATCTATCCACTGGCAGTAATAAAGCCCCCGACATCCGCCTGCGAACGGACAGATGGGATATTCCAGCGGGCCCCTCCCATCTCCGGCTCGCCCTTCTGCCCGATGGCCCACCACACTCCTTCCTCTGGGCTTTCTCCTCTACCTGCCCATTTCCCCCAAATGCTTTTATTCTTCGAAGGCCACAGGTTGAGACTGTCACCAGGCTCTAGCTCAAGCTCCAAGCTTACAGATCACAAAGTCCCTGAGACAGTAAGTGGTTATTTCACAGCGAGCCCCTTTTACAATTTATAAAATCCCGAGCGAAGAAAAGGAGCTTTCTCTTAAAATCGTTGGCGTTTCTCCTTTCTGGTGCAAGAGTGGCTATTACCCGGTGCTCTGCTTTGGAAATCCAGGAACAGGTGGCAGGGATAATGGAAAATGTCTGATAAGTAGCTTGTACGTCTCCTGCTGCTTCTCTCTACAGCAGCCGTCTGATGTTTGGGTATTTGGATCTCAATCTGGGGGACTGCCATGTGAAAATGGGTCATTAGGTGTGCTGGGCTTTGGCATGTTATCTCGGAGCCCAGCTGCTCGGAAACCTTCACTACCTGGGCCTTGTGGACAGCAGGCGGCCCCGGGGTCCAGCCCAAGCACCTGCGGTGGGCAAAAACCAGGGTGGGGCTGTGTTCCCTTCAACACTAAATATCTCTTTGGAAAGAACGGGACCTGTTCCACACCGTAAAAGCCAAGGGGCCCATCTTCGCACAAACACGCCTTCTCCCTTTTTGATGTTTCAGGCCTCGGCAACGTGATGGCCCACGTGGAGATTGAGGAACCACACCGAACCAGAAGGAGTCGTGGGTAGAAAGGGGAGGAAGGAGCAGTGGTGCGTCTAACCTCAGACAGTGAGATGGTCTGGACACACGGTCAGGCCAAGTCTCCCGGAAGGAGGGTGGGCGGGCATGCTCTAGAAACCTCACGTAGCGCACGAGAAGAGCTCCCATGGGTGGCCAGCCGTGAGCCAGGCAAGTCCTCAGCACCTCACACGCCCCATCACACGTAATGCAACCAGACAGGCCTTTGCTATTCAAAGTGTGGTCCCTGGACCAGCTGCATCGGCATCACCTGGGAGCCCGTTAGCGATGCAGCATCTCAGCCTCCTTCCCAGACCAGATGAATCTTAACCTGCAGTTTAACAGGATTCCTGGGTGGTTCCGGGTACCCTAACATTTGAGACGCACTCAGTTATCCTCATTCTAAGGGTGAGGAGGCTGAGGGAGACCCGAGAGATGTGCAAAGGTGTGAGGTTATGACCTGAACTCAGTCTCATCATGATTCGAAAGTGTTTCTCCTAAAGGAGGAAACCCTTGAGAGCCTTCATAGGATAGGTGTCCAGAGGAAGGGCATTCTGGGAAGAGGGAACAGCCTGAGCTAAGGCAGGGAACGGAGAGAAGTCGGGACCAGCCAGGGCTTGGGCTGTGCAATGAGCCAAGGAGAAGGTTCCATCTGGAGAGGGGGCCAGCAGGGGCCAGACCCCCCACGAGGCCGCTAAAAAGAGCTTCCATGGCCGAGGCTACTATCTCCCTTGAGAGCCCACCCTGAACATCAAACAGGCTCTGGGAAAACATGGGGCCCCCAACCCTTGGAGAAGTGCTCCTTTTGCCGAACCTTCCAGAACTTCTGCGCGTTCCGACAAACAGGGCCACATGGACATCTCACAGGGAGCATCCACCTGACTCCGGAGGCTCTTGGGTTCCGCCCTGTGGCAGTGACTTCATTTCCAGGCATTACTGGAATTGCCCAAAAGGTGTTGCACGGCTGCAGCTGCTGACAGATTTGAAAATCAAGGTGGCTTGGGGGGCAGAGTGGGAAAAGAACTTCTCTGTCTCCATTTAATTGAGGTAAAACTCAGGGTCGTGTGCAGGTACCCCCCTTTTCCCCAAGAGTGCCCGCATTGGGCCACGTGGCTTTTACAAAAGACGTACATTAGGATGGTAAAGTCTTCTCTGATCTTTCGTAAAAGCCACACGGCCTAACATGAACTTTCAGAGAGCGGGAGACACTCTTTGCTCTACACAGTTAGGGCTTACGTAGGGTTTCACAGGCACACTCTCCTTTCGGACAGCGGCGGGGAAAGCTGCATTTGAAAGAGACACCATTTTCTCTCCGTCAGCTACGTTTCTCTGGGACACGTCTCCTCGTGGTGTCATCTCAGCTCCAAGCACAGGCTGCTAAGAAGGTACCCGAGCCGGTCCCAAGTCACTCGGACGGCTTTATACCCTGAGCCTGGTGCGGCGGGGTGGAAAGTCCCTCCGGGGGCTAAAGTCAGAGCTGATGAATCTGCGGCAACGGATCCCAAGAAACACACATAAAGGCAAGAGTCTAACACTCAGCCACCCGTGTGCGCAGAAAGTGGTTTCTCAAGTCCGACCCCCCCGGTGGAGCTGTCTGGAGTTAAGTTTCCCAAGAGGACGTGGGGCAGCTGCTGGGTGTGCCTTAGGGAAGGAGTTGCCACACTTTTTTTTTTTTTTTTTCAGTTCACGGCACTCTTAGAGTCTCTATCATTTTTTTCATGGCACCCGGAAGCTAAAAGAAATCCCTAAAGGCTTTTTTTTTTTTTTTTTAATTAAGTAGTTCAAGCCCAAACCTTAAAAACTACCTATGGTCTAACAACTTACTAGCCAGTTGAAAAGAAAATGTACGTACATCGAAAGGAAAAGCAATAGATTTAAGTTGTTCTTAAATAGCCTCACGGATGTACCAATGGAATGGGTGTGCCTGTTGGGTTCTGCACAGCTCCTCCAACCTTGAACTTGGATTGCACTCAACCACCCTCCTTTCCTGTAACACACTGATTTTGTTGGTATTTGACCAAAGGGACTGCACAAACCCCAGCTTCACAAAGAAATGATGTCATCGAAAGGAATGTAGCAGAATCTGCCATGGAAAACAGTGACTTACCTTGAGCTAGTACTTTCCTCAATGTCCGACAGATGTCGCTGTGTTTTCTTTGAAAACTGAAAATACCCCAGAGCACCCCCAGGGACTCCACTGTGGCGCCCCAGGACACATCGGTGCACAGTTTGGGAACCGTGGCCATAGAGTCTGCCATTTAAGGAGCACTTGCCATGTGCTTTGTATACACGATCTCGCTACCACTCCATGAAATAAGCACTACTATTTTACAGACGAGGAAACTGATGCCTAACAAGGTTAAGGTACTTGCCCAAGATCACCAGGCACAGCTGGGACTCCCACTCAGGTCAGTTGCAGCCAAAGCCCTTGCTCCTCACCTCCCTCCTACCAGCACAGTCCAAGGACCTGGAATCAAGTCTAGACCTTAGTACTCACTAGCTGTGTGTCTTTTTGTGAGCTTCTCAACCTCTCTGGTCCTTGAGACCACATCTACTGTTTGTGTACCTCGGACAGCTATTCTGAAAATGGATGGTCTTTATGACAAGAAATAAAGGATGTATGGAGAAGACTCAACACTAATTCAGAAGCAAAACCTCCTAAGACGGGAAAGGGAGAGTGGGGGAAGGAGAGACAGAAAGAGGAAAGACAGTCAGGCTCTGGGCTGATGGCTCAGAGCCTGGAGCCTGCTTCCGATTCTGTGTCTCCCTCTCTCTCTGCCCCTCCGCCATTCATGCTCTGTCTCTCTCTGTCTCAAAAATAAATAAACATTAAAAAAAAATTAAAAAAAAAAGAAAGGGGGCGCCTGGGTGGCTCAGTCGGTTGAGCGTCCGACTTCAGCTCAGGTCACGATCTCACGGTCGGTGAGTTTGAGCCCCGCGTCGGGCTCTGGGCTGATGGCTCAGAGCCTGGAGCCTGCTTCCGATTCTGTGTCTCCCTCTCTCTCTGCCCCTCCCCCTTTCATGCTCTGTCTCTCTCTGCCTCAAAAATAAATAAACATTAAAAAAAAATAAAAAAATAAAAAAAGAAAGAGGAAAGACACGTCAAGGGCAGGCCCCAGAGCAAGACTTTCAGGACCATGGAGAAGGCAAAGCACTTAGGACTGGGCACCCTTGGCCTAATGTGCCACCTGGCATGGGTGTCTTGACCACATTGGCGTGTAGCTGATGACGCATGTTTTTAATCACCGAGTTCAAAATGGATGGGAAAATGGGTGCTGCTTGATGAGAGCTTTTAGTCATAATTGCTCAAAAATAATAATAACAACCCACCAGCCTCTTTAATTACTTGACAGTGCTTCTTTTCTTTTCATTAGGCATTTCCATTTGCTCATGATGGTATTCTAAAGTGTTTATCAATGCTAATGATGCAGTTCTCCAGAGCCCCATTTTGTCAAAGGGGCTGTAAGTGAAATTGTTAAGAAATAAATTTCCCATGCAACAATACATCACAAAGGAAAGCGAACAGAACAATAGCCAGGGCCTTGTCCCCAGCTAATGGGGATGTCCCTTGCTGGGGTCTTGGAATCCATCAGGCCTGAGCACCGGGCTCCCTGCTGTGCCCAAGTTGGCATCAGAGAGCCTCTGGGACATGTGGGAGAGACAGCCATCTTGAAGTGGGTCGAAGATGAGATTTGAGACACCTGTATCCCAGTCCCAGCCCTGATCAGAAGGGGATGTTCTAGCAAATCAGGAGGAAATGTTCTCCCTGGGGCCTGAGAAAGCATCAGTCCCACTGGGCTTAGTTCTCAGGAAGAGGTTTTGGGTTCTTGCCTGGGAAAATCTAAGGACCCCACCTTCCAGATGCTCCCCTTATGGATAAAGTCTCGCAGAAGCCAGGCATGCGAGGTAGTAGTCAACAGTGTATACTTTGGCTTCAGACTTCCTGGATTTGAGTCCTAGCTCTGCCCTTTTCTAGCTTCATGATTTAAAGCAGATCTCAGGAAGCTCTGTCTGCCTTTGCTTCCCCGTCGACAAAATGGGCATTATAAGAGTATGTGTCCTGGGGTTGTTATAAGGATTAAATGAGCTAAAACACGAGAAAGATTCATAGGAAGAACTCCACACATACATCAATAAACACACGCAAGCTCTCTTGGCAAATTATGACAATTTCTGAGAGGGGCCGGCAAGCATTTTCTATGAAGGGCCAGACAGTGAATACTTCAGGCTTTCTTTGCAGCCATACGCTGTCTCTGTCACAAGTGTTACATCAAAACAAATGAGCGTGGTTGTGTTCCAATAAAGCTTTATTTATGGACACTGAAATTTGATTTTCACATATAATTTTCACATATCATGAAATATTCAGATATTTTTCTTTCGGCTTTTCCCAATCATTAAAAAATGTAAACCCTCTGGGGGCACCTGGGTGGCTCAGTCGGTTAAGCGTCCGACTCTTGATTTCAGCTCAGGCCGTGATCTCATGGTTTGTGAGTTTGAGGCCCACGTCAGGTTCTGTACTGACAGTGTGGGGCCTGCTTGGGATTCTCTGTCTCCCTCTCCCTCTTCCCCTCCCCTCTCAAATAGCAAACCTAAAAAAAAAGTAAACACTCTGTAGTTCGTGGGACATCCGAACATCAGTGGCAAGTATTTGCCGACCCTGTTTTAGGGTCTTAATGTTATTCATTTACAGTCAGTTAAATCTCTGGTCTGAAACACATTCCTTTTTCTCTTGTTCTTCACTTGTGACCTCCGCAAAGGGAAAAATTCTGGGACACAGAACGGAGTAGGCCCTGTTCGAAGGGTGAGATCTTCGCCAACGGAATTGCGTGAGCGAGCCAACATAAAGTCCAAATTCATGCATCTTCCAGTTCTGGAATTCTCGGTTCTTCTTCCAATCTTTTGATAGTGTTGGAAAGGATTAACCTGCAGACTACCCACTGAACGCAACACCTCACAAAACCCATTAGGATCTCCTGTAAAAGCATTTGTTGGAACTGATTAGTGTGGAAAAGAAGGCAGTTCAGTGGTGCTGGGTGGGAGGATGGCAGGGGGCTTTGCAGAGCTGTCTGCTCCCTGGCGGAGGGTCTTGGTTAAGTCTCCAGTTCATTTACAAATACTCATGTGGTCAATCAGACTGAAGGAAATGTGGCTAGACAGAGCCACTAAGTCTCTCTGAGTCACCGTGGACTCTCCCATCTATTTGCTGCACCATGTGGCCTTCAAAGGCCATACACATGTCCAAGAATCTGTGGTGACATGCCCCTTCCCCACCCTGACCCACAGAGCCTAGGGCAGAAGAAGGGTAGGAAAGCTTTGTGAGCAGTGTCACGGTTCATGTCAAGGAGCCACTCCCCATCTGTCACCTAGAAGGAGCTTAAGAAATGGACTTCCCGATCACACCTGCAGAGAATCTGAACAAGTACCCTTTGGAAGGCACTAAAATTGCCTACTGATAATCTAAAACATGATTTTATTTTAAGTGCTTAAGTGGGGTCAAACATGCATGCCAATTCATTTAATCCTCATCAATGACCTTACGAGGAGAGGACTGTTACCACGCCCATTTTCCAGATGACGACACCAAGGTTTGGAGGGGTTAAGAAATTTGTTCAGGGTCATAAAGTCTGTGAGTGCCAGAAGCAAGATTTGAACCTGCGATCTCTGGGCCCCAACTCTGTGTCCTGAAGCATCAGGCTAGGCGGCCACGTTCGTGTGTGGGTTCAGGACCTCTGCAAATGCAGTGTTACTCAAAGGAAACAGGCTTTGAACACAGGAAGCTAAGCGTCTTGAGATCTGGTGGCTACGGGAAGTTCCTGCATTAGAACCATCTGGGTGCAATCTGCTAACGTGTAGGCTCCTGGGCCACATTCTAGATGCCCTGAGTGAGCCTCTCTGGGGGTAGACCCCAGAATCTGAATTTTAGCAAGTATCTGAGTGATCCTGAGAATTCCTTTGCTAGGCCTGTCAGCTCTTATCCTCTCAGTTGATAACCAATTCAACCAAATAATTCATCGAGAGGGGCCTGGAGCACTGGGAAGCAACTGTCAGAAAGGCCTCAGTTCAAGTCTGGGGCCTATTTTGTTCCCCTGTGAATCTGCATCCGCTCTGCCTAGTGCTGGATTATTCCATGGGAAGGCTGAGCATGAAAAAGAGAAAAGAACATTTGGGGAAAACCCAGTGATTTGTAATCCAGTGTTTTATAAACATCTTTATTTTTTAAAAACATAGGAAAAAAAAACCCATGCTATTTGGTTTGACATCCTTATGCGTGTTTATGGTTTATACAGAGCACTGGTTTCATGGGGGCCACACTTGATGACAGGCAGGTGGTGACCCGGCCTCTGCAACCAGGGGCCCAGGGCTGAATGTTGCTGCCTCCACTTTCCAGCTGGGTGACCTCAGACAGGTGACCGCAACAGTTTGCATTTAACAGGCTTGCTTTCAGGATTAAATGAGTTCATCTAGGTCTGAGGTTTTCAAACCTAAGCATGTATCCACGTCCCTGGGAGGGCATGTTCCACACCGATTCCAGGCTCATCCCCAGGGATGCTGATTTGGCAGGTCTGGAGTGGGGCCCGAGAATCTGCATTGCCCACAAGTTCTCAGGTGACACTGCTGTGGCGGGTCCGGGGACCCCACTTTGAGAACTACAAGTGTAGGCAAATAGTTACAGCAATGTCTGACCCACGGCATTGCAATAATTGCTACGTAAGGATTTATTGTTTTTGCTGTTGTTCTATACAGCACTGTAGTAATGATCTTTGCAGGGCTCATGGCTGCTTTTTTTTTTTTTTTTAATATTTTTACAAGGAGTGTTTGGTATTAGTTAAGTCACGATTCAAAATCCCGGGGTGGAGATCACCATGTGCCCCGTCCCCCTTCGGCATCCTGGGGGAAGGATGGAGGGCAGAGGAGAGGTGGGGTGGAACCCGTTCAGATGGTCCCAGAAACACGCTGGCCTGGCGGTCATCGTCGCTGACAGCCAGAAAATTCAGCCAGCAGTTCCTGGTCTGGTTCTGGTCGGGAAAGTGGCTGTCAAAGGGGGCAGTCTGGTAGTTCTTGACTTGGGGTCTTCTGGCTTGGTGTGGACTGCTAAGCAGCTCAGTGCTGCGGGGCTCAGAGCTTCTAATGGTCTTTGTGCAGCCCGGTCCGGCCCAACCTCTACTCGTGGGATGCACACTCGTGGAAGGGCGGCTGTGGACAGCACCCTCCAGCCGACGGCTCAGGGAGGAAGCTAAAGACGGAGGGAGGTGAGCAGGGTCCTGGGGGCAGTGCACACGTCTCCTGAGGGGCTGGGAACACATCTCCCAGGGACACCTCTTCCTGGGACGAAGCAGGGATCCCCCGGTGACGAGAGCCTCCAGCAGCCTGCACGGCCCCCATATGTGCTCCGGTTTTCTCCCTTGTTGTATAGGGTGTACATCTGCTTCTGCCAAGCGCCAGCTGTCCGTGCCCAGCTGGGAGCTGCTTCCTCAGCGAGAGCCCAGGCACCTCCGCCACCAGGGCTTGTCACAAGTCTTTCTAGTCCCCATGGGTGGCCCAGCCCAGGAACCAAGCCATTTGAAGCCTCACTCACAAACCCAGTGGCAGGTGACGTGACACTGGCATTCAGAATGTCCCCTGCCTCTGCCCCACCTGTTTGAATGTTTACACTGTCACCACACACACACACACACACACAGAGCTCTGGAGCAGAACGGGGCCACACAAGGACAGTGCCCAGCGCGACCGAGGTGCTCCATGCCGATCTCCTTGTGCGCTCTGAGCCTGTCCAATCCCCTCCCTCCGCGAGCAGACAATGCCTAGGACGACGTCACTGCTCCAAGTGTGATCCAGGATCGGCACCATCAGCACGGCCGGGAGACTGTTGGAAAGGCAGATTCTCGGCCACCCAGACTTGCTGAGTCAGAATCCGCCTGTTGACAAAACCCCCAGGTGTGTGTGTGGCCAGTAGCATCTCAGAAGTGCTGAGCTAAGGGATACGCTGGGGAAGGCAGCCAGGGAAAACCGAGGCCGGAAGCTTGGCTAAGTCACTTAGTAACTGAACGATTAATGTCAGTAACCCCCCTCTGCCCTCTGAGCCTCAGTCTCCTCATCTGTGTAAAATGGGAACGAGAGTAACACGGCTGTTCCTGTTTACTCATCCCTGTACCAAATATGTGAGTGCCCACCATGTGCCAGGCCTCCTGAGAGGCACCGGAGATCTAACAGGAAGAAGAGACAAGACAGCCCGTGTCCCCGCCCTCCCAGAACATAGGCTTCGTTAGGGGACACCTGAAATCACACAAACGAATGCGAGGTGACCATCTGCTGCAAAGTAAAGGCAACACAGGAGAAGGTGCAGGGTGCCACCACCTGGGGGGGGGGGTTGCTGATGAAGTGATGTCTGCAGTGACACATAATGAAGAGCAGGGGAAGGGGAGGAGGGAGAAGAAGAATGTTCCAGACTAGCAAATGCGTTTGAGCCGGGTGTACCTGGGACACAGTACGTGCCCAGCCAGGAAGCGAGAGAATGCGCATTAGTCACCTACAGCTGCGTAACAAGTGATCCCCAAACTCTTCTGTATTTAGGGTTAAAGTTTGGTGTGTGGTTCTCTTCTTCCTTCGGTAAATGATAAGCTTGGTGAAGGAAGACGCGTCCTTTGCACTTTTTTTTTTCTTTGTGCTAACAGCAACTCAACAAATACTTTTGAATTAGTTGTTCTCAGGATTTGGGGTCGTTTTCTCACTCCTCACTAACACTTAGGATGCTGGGGGGTGGGGATAACTGCACCGGGTTCCTCCAAACTTGACAGTGAAGTGAAAATTGATGGGGGGGGAGTGGAGAAGGACAGGAGGGAGTTGGCGAAGTAATAATTGAAAAACCAGACAGACCATGGAAGAATTATAAACAGGAAGCCCCATTCGGCTGCAGCCCGCTGAGGCTAAAGGGACAGTACCCAGAAGGGAAGGACGGAGGAATCCGAAAGACCTGGACCAGAAACAAATTAGCTTTCATGGAATTTTTCAGTCCTGGAGAAAAATGGGAACAGCAAGCAGAAATAACGGCCCCGGCAATCAATTTGTGGAAGTGTCATTCAGGCACAAAATGGGGAAGAGGGAACCAGAAAAGCAATTGGTTTAATTTTTTAGATTAATTGTGAGCAGTCAATAATGTGACTCATTCAGGGACTCAGAGGCGTCTAAGCTATGCTGAGTAATCTACTTAGGTTGGTAATTATTGTTTGTATTCACGGAATTAAGGCCACAAAAAGGTGGTTTAGAGAAAGCCTCACCGAGTCGGGGAACGATAATCCCAGCTTTCCCACAGCACATGTGTGCCCTGGAGTGAGGCAGCGATACGATGGTTTCCAGGTGGAGTATAAGAAGGAAAAAAAAAAACCTCCTTACATCCCTTGCTTTGTGGCTGATTCCAAAGAATTCACTTTTTCCTAGTTTTTTTTTGTTTTTTTTTTTTGTTTTTTTTGTTTTTTTTTTT
>NW_026057585.1:94200204-94224740 GCF_023721935.1 Panthera uncia
GTAGGGGCTCCTGGTGGCTCAGTCGGTTGAGCGTCTGATGCTCGATTTCGGCTCGGGTCATGATCCCAGGGTTGTGGGATTGAGCCCTGCATCAGGCTCTGTGCTGAGCATGCAGCCTGCTTAAGATTCTCTCCCAACCTCTCTCTCTCTCTCTCTCCCCCACCCCTCTCCCCTGCTCATGCACTCTCTCTCTAAAACAAACAAACAAAAATTAAAATTGATTTTGGAGGGAAAGAAACAAACAATAGTGCTTCTTCCTGTGTTTATGGCTTTCATTTTAAGAAAAATCACATGTTGGGGCACCTGGGTGGCTCAGCCAGTTAATAATCTGACTTTTGGTCTCGGGTCAGGTCATGATCTCAACAGTTCGTGAGTTCAAGCCCCACATTGGGCTCTGTGCTGGCAGCTCAGAACCTGCTTGGGATTCTCTCTGTCCCTCCCCCTGCCTTGTGCTCTCTCTCTCTCTCTCTCAAATAAATAAAAATAAACTTAAAAAGAGAAGAAAAATCACATTTTTATGGGATTCCTGGGTGGTTAAGTCCATTAAGCATCCGACTCTTGGTTTTGGCTCAGGTCATAATCAAGAGGTTCGTAAGATCAAGCCCCGTGTTGGGCTCTGTGCTGAGCACAGAGCCTGCGTGGGATTCTCTCTCTCCCTCTTTCTCTGCCCCTCCCCCGCTCGTTCTCTCTCTCTCTCTCTCTCTCTCTCTCAAAAACAAAGAAACATTTAGAAAAAAAAGAAAAATCATATCTTTTTGGTAAAAACAAAACACATTCCTTAAAGAAATTAGTGAATACAGAATGCTGCAAAGACAAAAGAGCAAAGATTACCCCCAATTCAACCATATTCGGTGGATGTCATTGCAAACATCTTTGTATGCTCCTGCGCGTGTAGAAAGTTCATGAGGGCAGGGGTTTTGTCTGTTCCCATCACCTCTGCATTCCCAGTGCCTAGAAGGGTGTCGGCAAATCGGAGGCGCCCAGGAAAGTATCTGTTGAAAGACTGGCCGAATCAGTCATGGCAACATTTCCGGGTTGTGCCCCACACTCGGCCGTGGCTTGACGCATCGCCTCCCCACCCCATCCCACGATGTTCACCCCTGGGGCACACGAGTCCCAGGGGGAGAAGCCGACACAGGTGCGGAGGAGGGAGAGTGAGAAGAGCTGAGGCAGACAGGCCGACTGAGGGCTATTTGCGACCTGCCCTCTGTGCAGGCAGCAGTCTGAGTGGTCCAGCTCTTTCCTTGACATGGCAGATGGACACATGATGCTATTTGTACAGCTCGCTGGTGTCCAACTGATGAGGCTCCGTAAGGCCACAGGCCACGGTCAGCAAGCTCTGGCCACCCCTGCCTGCGAGGACACCGCTGTCTGGGCAGACCTGCAACCCCTTGGTGGCCCTCTGTCACAGCTGGGATGCTCAGATGGATGCATTTAAGACAGGGCTCAGATTAGGGCGTAAGGAGGTCGCTCTGGGGACCGCGTGGGGCAAACAGTGGGCAGGAGTCCTGCAGGCCAGGATTAGGATGTCGCCCCAACAGTGCAGCATCGGAGGACATATCCCCCGGCAGCCTCAGGGCAGCAGAGTTGGGAGGAGGAAAGGAGACGTTTCAATGAAGCCAGGGGTTTGCTTCGACCTCACACAGGACTAGCGGCTGGAAGAGGGGATCCTGGTTTAGACCGGGCAGGACAGGCTAAGACTGATGGGTTGGGTGATGGGTACATACATGAGTGTTTTACTAGGCTGTCCACCTCTCTGCATGTTCAAAATTCCCCACAATCAAGATAAAGAGACAGAGAGACACAAAGTCAAAGAAAAAGTAAAGTAACTTCCCCTACGTGTATTGTTTTTTTATCATGTAATAAAAGACGTGCTCATTGGAAGAGAGCTTCAGCAACCCAGTGGTGCAGGTTGTAAAAAGTCTCAGTTACTGTCTCTCCTGCACACACATGCTTCTCCCCCTTCTTTCGAGGCCTCTGGGACACATCCTTCTAATGGTTTTCCTATGAATGCACAATATCTATCTGGATGTATAATGTTTTGAAGTGAACACGATTCTTCATGTTTACTGAAAGTAAAACAAAGTTACAACGACTGAATAGTTCTTCTCTCCACTCACGCAAACGGGAGGGGCTCTGATCAAATGTTCTCCTTCCAGGTTTTAAACTCACCTTTTATGTTAATTAGATAGAATAGTATAACCACTTAATGACTTGAGAATGCTACAGTGTTTCAGATCTGTGAAGCAGTTAATTTCTCTTAATAAGGAGATCATGCCTGTTCTCTGGCGGGTATATAATTTTGCTTTCCAAAAATGGATCATCCCCTACACAAAGGCAGGGCAACGTGTTTATTTCAAACAACTCAGTCTCCCGGTCATCTCTCTATGTCCACGTGGACCAATCTTCACCATTTTTAACAACCTCACGGACTCCTTGGTATAGGTAGGAACCACTATTTACTTACCCAGTGCAACCTGTGGATGGTTTGATAGACAATTAGGATCTCAATTTACTCGTACAGTAAACACTGCTGTAGTAGGCGGTCTTCTGTACAGACCTCTGCAAAACCCGCTTAGTATTTCTGAAATTCCAGAAATGTGTGGAAAATCTGAACAGCCGTCACCAAAGCAAAGCGCCTTTCAAAAAAAAAGACCGTACTGATTGGCACGTCTGCTGTGAGCACAGAAATGTTACCTTTGAGGTAAATGCCCAACCACAACCAGATCTCGGTGATGACAAGGTCGCATTCAAGGTTCCTGTCTCGCCAAATCACACCCGCACAGAGCTCTGCGATTCTCCATCAGTGGTGCCTTCAAAATCACTGCCCCGTCCTCGTTTCCCAGGAACACTCAACAGCACTTCGGGCCGTAGGGAGAGCCTGCCTCTGTGCGGGCCACCGACATAAAGGAAAGGGCCAAACTAGATGGTGAAGATCACAGGTACGCACGCGGGAGGGTCCCCAAAGCCATCGACCCTGGAGGCAGCAGAGAAATTCCCTCCAAAGTGAAGATGAGGCAGCCGGGGAAAGCAGGAAGGCTCGCGACACGAGGGAAGGGCAGGCTGTGCAAATGATAAGAAAAGCAAAGAGGAGAAATGGAAAAGAGGATTGCACAGAGAGCAAAGCAAAGAAAAATGCTGCCAAAACGCGAGGAAGGAAAGGTCGGCCCAGGAAGATGATTTTGTCGGAGCGGATGAGCGGTGGGAGTTCACCGGCTGTGAACAGGTGGATGCCCCGAATTAAACGTCTTCCTGGCCAGTTCCAGAAGGAGACAAGAAACTGGGGGCAAGAGGGAGAAGCGGGGAAAGGAATCGGAGTCACCGTGGCATTGGACAACCAAGACAGACGCAATAAGGACTTCGGAGGCATTTGGGATCTAGCTGGGAATTCTGAGGACGGCTCAGACTGAAATCATGGGGCCGCCAACTCTTGTCCGCTTGACTGAAGATGTTTCGGGAGCAAGGAAGGGAAACGCGGTCTGTCCTCTCTCCAAGCTACAGCTGTAGCAGTCAGGTGCTGGGGATGCCATGTCACAAAAGGTGCCATCTTCCAGGGGACCCTCTTGTCAGGTGGAGAGGTGGCACAAGAACCAGTTCTACCACACCACTCACTGGCTGGGGGGCTTGAGACACGCCCTTAATTCCCTTGAGCTTTGGCTGCCTCAACTACCCGTGGTGGGAGGGCAGCCCCTTAACTCGCCGACCCCTCTCCTGCTCTCCCTCTGGTTCACTCCACTCCAGTCCCTCTGACTTCCTTGTTCTCTCAAACATGCCCCCGGGCCTTTGCACTGGCTATTCCCTCCACCTGGAATGGCCTTTCCAGCACGTGTGTGGCTGTCTTCCATCTTTCCCACCTTTGCTCATATGTCACCTTCTCAGAGAGGACCACCCTTGACCACTGTCCCTCAAATTGCACCTTCCACCTTCTTGCTTTTACTCCACAGTGTTAATCACCTTCTAATAGACCACTGAAGGCAATCTACTTATTTATTTTATGGCCTCAGTTCTCCCTCTGGCAATCTAAGCCCACGAGGGCAGGGACTCATGTCTGTTTTATTCATTCTCCACCATATTTCCCAAGAGCTAGCACAGGTGCCTGGCAGAGAGGATGCATTCGACATACATTTATTGACCCAGGTAAGGGACCCATAAGTTCTTTTTCCTCTTCTTCTCTCTCTCCCTCCCTCTCCTTCATCATCATCATCATCATCGGTAGTATTTCATTAATTCAACAAAACCATCATCATCATAGCAAATACTGCACTAATTCAACCCAAATGGAGCCATCACCTATTATGTCGTCCGCTGGGCACAATCCCCGAGACCAGCAAGCAGACAGATGTGTAATGGCCTATGTGCAGGGTTGAGCGTGGGCTAGTCACCTGATGATTGTAAGCAGATTGTGGTACCTGTTCTTGGAAACCAAGGCTGAATTCCCAAAGATTCAGACAATCCCGGGTCTAAACGCAGCATCAGTCTGCACAGTTGAAAACTGTCGGCTTCAAACTCACTGTGTTCTCTTTCTATGCCCTGCTCATCAAGCCCTCCTAGCAAGCACATGTGGGGCACCTCTTGCCTCCCTCACAGCCCCCAGGGACCCGGGGCTCGTCTTGGTTGTAAGATAAAAGCAGAAACAAAGGGCGGAGGCTCAGAGACTCTGCGGTCAAATCAAACCTCTCATCTGTTGCCTCCTCCATTGCTCGCGGAGTGTGGGCATCCAGAAGGCCAACAGCACACTCAGCACTTCAGGTCTTCCCGCATCTGTGGCTTGTGCTAAACCCCCACAGCTTGAAAACTAGGTGACAGGAGACACCAAATATTTAACAGTCAGCTTAGAGGCAGCACCACGAGCAAACTAAATGTAAGGGATACATAAAAAGGGAGAACCACATATAATTCAGAGAAAATTATTCTTGCAAGAGCCCAAATTTGTGAAAATTGTCAGCAATTCTCCTCTTTTTATTACAAAAAAAAAAAAAAAAAAAAAATCTGGCGAAATACTGCAACCATCCGGAAGAGAAAAGTCCCCGCGAAGATGCCAGCCTGCCGGGTCGGGGGAAACTCGGTCTGGACTGTTTGAAGGGCGGCCGAGGGAGGGGCCGCGCAGAAGGCCAAGTGGCCAAGAGGGTGCACCGCCTGCCGCTGTTCAAACACATGGCAAGGCGGAGAACAAAAGGGGGCGGCATACCCCGGGGGGAGATGGGCACTTAAGGGAGACGGCCAACATTCTCCTTACAGAGAAATAGAAGGAACCATTAGACGTGGTGTGTGAGCAGCTGGGAGCTAAGAGCGTAGAACACAACGAAAATGCAACGGACGCGAAGCTGAATCCCTGGGGTATCTGCTTCTTTGTGCTCAGCTCAAGGGTGGTGACCAGCCGATGCCATCGGTCTTGGCGTCGTTCCCTGAGTCACTACTGGCGATGGGATCAGGCCCAGTGGAGGGACCCCCCCCACCCCCACTCCAGTCTCCATGGCTGCAGTCCCGGCCTCCGGCCCGACGGGCTGTGAGGCCAGTTTGTTCTTAGACTCTGAACTGAGGAGCAGGCTGAGAACAGTAGACGAGGCAACAGTGCCCGGCCTGCCTTCTGGGGGTCAGGGGGTGTGCACAGGAGAACATCCATGTTGGGGGCAAGAGGCTCGGTTGGCTCCTTGCTGGGCCAAGTTCAGCCGTGCGGCCCAGGACAAACTGACACTCTGGGCCTCAGTTTCCACCTCCAAGTTAACCCTGCAGGGATGCTGTGAGGGCCGTGGGAGCGGGGTTGCATAGTATCCCCACCCCACCCCAATTCACGTCCAACCAGAACCTCAGAGCCTTGGTTAAAATAAGATCTTAGCAGACAAAACTACGGTAAAGACAGAGGAGATCACGTCAGAATAGGGTGGGCCCCGAGCCCAAGGAGAGTGTCCTTATCAGGGACAGAAAAGGAGACACAGAGACACAGGGGGAAGGCCACGTGAGACTGGATGGATGGGGCCACAGAAGCTGGAGGTGGCCAGGTAGGGTCCTCCCCTGGAGCCTTTGGAAGAAGCATGGCCCTGCCCACACCTTGATTTTGCACTTCTGGCCTCCAGACCTGGGAGAGAATAAATGTCTGCTCTTGTGGGCCACCCACTTGCTGGCAGTTTGTCACAGCAGCTGTAGGAAATGCAATAAAGCCACTGAGAAACCACCTGGGCTCTCATGAAGCCCTGCCCACCCTCCTGCCTGGCCTTCCCCTCCCCCTCACTGAGTGACAGCCACACTCACCCCCACGTCCTCCCCCTCGGGGTCTCCTTGGCCCTCCTGTCTCCCTGACCCAGGCCCCCATTCCCCCCCCCCTCCGGCTCACTCCCACCCATCTTTTCCGTGTCCACTGCGATGACAATGACAAGATGATGAGGCTTCATTCACGGGGCCCCGCCCAGGACCACCCACTGTGCACAGAAGATTCTCCTTTAATGCCCTCTTGCCACCTCTCACAAGGCTGTCCTCTCTGTACTTGTTTTAAAACTCTCTGCCTAGAACATACAGTCCATGAGGATAGAGGTGTGCCTTTCTTATTCACTGCCCAAGCCCCAGGACCTGGGAAAGTTTGTGCGTTGAATGAATGAGTGACCGGAAGGGATAGAGGAGATAACCTTGTGTTCAGAGCCCATCGCCAGGGAGGCGAAGGGTACAGTGGAGGCTGCGAGACGATGGTGTGTGGCAGCCTGTGTGTGCCCCACCGAGGTGAAGATGCATCCCCAGGCTTGCAGGGGAGAGGGCTCCCCGGGCGATCAAGAAAGGTGTCCCCCCCCACCTCCCAGAGCAGGGGGCCTCCCAGCTGGGTCTGGGAGGGGAAGGCTTTCCAGAGGGAGGGAGTGGCTTGAGGGAAGGCACAGAGAACAGGAAGCTGAAGATCCCTGTAGGGGAACTGCAGTGAGAACATCCCCCTCCCCCCCCCACTGGCAGAATCTTCTGGAAGGCAGGCTTGGAAGCTTCACCTTGTGCAGTGGATTTAACAAAACAAAAGAAACAGAACCTCTGAAGGATCCAGCCCTGTGCTGGGCGGGGTGCAGCGTGGGGGGGGGGGGGGGCTTTGCACTCAGTCCGTCCTCCCCCTACCACCCAGGAGCAGTGCGCAGACCTGGGCCAGAGAGCAGGACCTGTGCTATCCGTGGGTGGCAGGGAAGGGACAGGGAAGGCAGGGCTGGAGGCTGCGGGCCCAGCTCTGAAATGCCAGCCTCCGGGACGAGCTGACAGAGGCCGGAGCAGCGTGCTTTGAGCGCAACCTGCTCAGAGGCCTGCTAGGGGAGAATTAATCCAGCAGCTGAATCCAGGATGGATGGGAAGGAGGAGGCTGCAGACAGGGGCTGGGGGTGGTGGTTACTGCAACGGTCCGAGGGAGGGATTATCGGCGCCTGATTGCTGGGTGGCATTGGAAGTGGAAAAGAGCAGAGAGACGTGAACAAAGATTGGAAAGAGAAAAAAAATCTGCTCGGTGCATTTGAATGTACCGCGACCACCAGCTTCACAGAATACTGGGTGGGGAGTGAAGAAGCCCCTCCCTGGGGCGCCCGGGTGGCTCAGTGGGTTGAGCGACCGGCTTCGGCTCAGGTCATGATCTCACAGTTCGTGAGTTCAAGCCCCGCATCCGGCTCTGTGCTGACAGCTTGGAGCCTGGAGCCGCTGGTTAATAAACTATAAATTTATTTAAAACATTACTGAATCAGGGCGTCCGGGTGGCTCAGTCGGTTGAGCGCCCGGCTTCGGCTCGGGTCACGATCTCACGGTTTCTGAGTTCGAGCCCCGCGTCGGGCTCAGGGCTGACGGCTCGGAGACTGGAACCTCCCAATTAATTCTGTGTCTGCCCCTCTCCAGCTCACTCTCTGTCTCTGTCTCTCAAAAATAAATAAACATTTTTGAAAAATTAAAAAAAGGAAGCCCCTCCCTGTCCACACACACACACACACACACACACACACACACACGTGCACGCACACAAGCATATGCAATACATGTGTCTACATTTTCTCTGGGCTCCAAGAAAACTCGTGAAAAACTGGCATATGTGGAAGCCATGTCCGACGTTAGTGAACCCTGGGGTCTGCTCTTAAAACACTTGTGAGGGAGAAATCCAAACCTTTCAGTGACTCAAAGGAAATGCCACTTCCTTTTACTTGCTAACCACAGCTTGATTAAAGGCCTTCGGTTGAGCCCAGCTTCTTTCCAGTCCTTAGAAGCCTCCGGTGAGAGGGTGGGGTCGGCTGACTTGCTCGGGAACAAGAAGCCAGAACCTTCTCCACCACCGTGGCCCGGGTCTCTGTGCTGAAGAATTGGAGATTTCAAAACGAGATCAAACCTCATTTCTCAGGAAGGCCTTCTCAGTACTGACTTAACCCAAAGAGAAAAGAAAATGGAGCTGTGATACGTTCAGTTCAATCAGAAAAAAGGTTCCGACCGTACATTTGCTGCCGAGCCTTTCAGAGTGACGGAAGACTCTCGACCTGAATTTGGCCCTGCGAGGTGATACGGTCCTGGGAGGAAAATGCACCCCCAGGACGGGACACATCCGTCACGGAGTCCTCTGCCAAGCCTCGCACGCACCAAGCCGCACCCGCAGCCTGCATCTTCCGAGCGCCATGGAGCACACGAGGCCCTTCCGGGGACAGCACGCGCCGCCTGTGTCCCACAGCCCTACCCCGAGTGGAACACCTTCCTTTTCAGACTGTGTCATCCTTTGACACCAAGGGTCACCTCGCCTTGTAAACCTGGCTAGCCTCCCAAGGAGCGTAAAGCACCAGAGATTGTGGCCCTCCCACCAGACGGGAGCTCTCAGAGGCTGGGGCAGGGTCCCCGTGACACAGGAGGCTGGTGGAGACCAAGATCAACGCCCTTTACATCTGCGAACTTCTCCAACAACCATCATGGTGCTGCACACGGAGACCCTGGCAGACTGGCAGAATCACCAGGATGCAGCACCTTAGCCTGAAAGGCAAGCAGGCCAAGGGCTTCCAGGGACGGCGGACCGGGGGGGCCCGTGCTGTCCGCGGCCAGAAGTCTCACCACGAGAGCCAGCAAGTGATGCCGGGGCGGCTCTGGCTGCTGGGATGGTGAAAACCCGTGTGGGCAACCTCCAGCTATCCTACGTAACCCCTTTGGGCTTGGGTTTCTTCGTCGGCAAGCTGGGGTTCCCTCGTTCTTCAGAGGGGAGCCTGAGAGAGGACGGGATGAGACGATGTCACAAAGGCCCCGGAGCTCGCTCCTTATGGGCACTGGGTAACTATCCGTGACTGTTCTCACCACTGTTATGTTTCATTCATCCCCAAATCCCTAACTGCTAGCGGTGATCCCCACCCCCACCCCTTCTAGTGTTCACAACTTGTATACTCCCTGCCCCTGAGAGTAAGTGGGACTTTTGAATGGCATCTCACTCCTGTGACTGGATTACACTACAGGGCAAAGGTGAAGGGATTTTGCAGATGTAATTAAGGTCTCTAATCAGTTAACTTTGAATCCAATCCATCAAGGGAAAAAAAAATCATCACGGGTGGGCCTGACCTAATCAGGAGAGGCCTTTAAACGGGGGGCTGGAAGCAAGAGACGAGAAGCAGCAGTATGGGCCTCCTGTTGGCCTTAAAGCAGCAAAGTGCCATGCTACAGAGGGAGAGGGCCACATGTCAGGGAATGACAAGTGACCTCCAGGAGGTGAGGGCTCAGTTCTACAACCACAGGAGCCGAAGTCTTCCAGCAATCACGTGAGCTTGCAAGAGGAAGGTGAGCTCCAGATGAGATTTCAGCCTTGTGAGACCTTGAGCGGACAAGTCAGTTCCGCCACGCCTAGACTTCTGACCTGCAGAGACGGTGACATAATAAACCGGTGTCGGGGAACGAACGCGTGCGGTAAGTTGCAATGCAGCCGTAGAAAACGACTACACCCTTAAAGCTCCAGATCATGCTCCTTGAGGGTGGAAACCGGGTCTTATTTGACCTGTCTTAGCAACTGGCACACAGTTAAATGAATGAGTGAGTGAATGCTGAGCGGTAGTTCAGAAAGGCAACATGGTGAGGTCATCAGGCTCATGGGTTCTAGAGTCAGATGACCCGGCTCTGGCGCTTACTAGCTGTGTGACCCTGGGCAAGCTGCTTGACTTCTCTGGGCCTGGGTTTCCTCATCCGTAAAGGAGGGATGATAAGGGTACCTACTTTACAGGGTGGCTAGGAGGATAAAGAGCTACTTTATATCAAGTACTTATTTAGTGCCTGTTGTCAGCCAGGAGTTGGAAGGACTAGGTGTTACTGCTCTATTGTGGTGGACGGGAAGGACAGCAGGCAGCCGAGTACAGCCGCAGGGTGTTAAAGGGACAGAGGACAAGACTGCAAGATGGGTGGCCCAGGTTCAGTGCTCGGCTGGGTCACGTGATCATGGGAAACCTCTGGGAGGCTCCGTTTGCTCGCTTCCATAACGGGGGTGGTGCTCCTGCCCGCCTGTCCGCCTGGGAAATTCTCACGGGAGAAGGTCCCTGCGTGCACGTTGCAAGCTGTGAGGCACTGTGCACGCGTTAGCTACTGGGAAAGGCAGGCGGATGGAAAGGACAACGGAGGAGAGGGTCAGGGAGAGGGGACGTCTGTTGGCGAAGCAGAGGAGGTGACAGAGGGCAGAGGTTGGAGCAGAAGATTTCTGGGAGAGCCCCCAGGATCACAGTTAGAGGACTGTGGATAGAGACGAAGCAGCTAGAAGGTACACAGAGTTTGCTCTAAAATGGGGAGGACGGTCCTTGTGTGCCTTCAGTGGATGTTTTCAGAATTAAAAAAATGGAAAAGGACCAGGAAGGACAGACTTCCAGCTGACATGGCCAAGCAATTCAGAAAGTCCTGGTCGCCGAACCCCATTCTCCTCAAAACTTGCTTTAAACTTGGACTTTACGGGGGGCGCCTGGGTGGCTCAGTCGGTTGAGCGCCCGACTCGTGGTTTTGGCTCAGGTCATGATCTCACAGTCAGTGAATTCGAACCCCGTGCCGGGCTCTGCGCGGAGAGTGCAGAACCTGCTTGGGATTCTCTCTCTCCCTCTCTCTCTGCCCCTGCCCTGCTCGCGCGCTCTCTCTCTCTCTCTCTCTCTCTCTCTCTCAAAATAAAAAACAAAACGAAACAAAAAGAAAACTCAGAATCTAGGTTCGAGAAGCAGGTGGGTCTTTGCACATCTTGTGCTTGGTTATTGTGAGGAGGAAATGCATGTTTCCTCATCTAAACTTGTCCTCAACTCAAAGTACCAAGGAAGATGAAAGCTAGGAGGGACCGTGAGAATCACTTCCCCTGACCCATTCCTACAGGTGGGGAGACTGAAGGCCAGGTAAGTCTTGGTGCCCCGTCACCAACTGTCCCAGATGCCACCAAATAGTTTCTGCATCGATAGCATTCTGCACAAATGGGAAGACAGAAGAGCACCCAGCAGAGGTGGTGGCCCACAGCAGGTAGGTCCTCCGCTGCTCATCCTTTCCCCACACTGGGTTCCACGGTGTGCCTTTACAGAGGCGCCCGAGACCTCCGTTCGTCCAGCAAAAACTCACTAAGCAATGGCTCTGTGCCAAACACTGGGGGGCCAGGGCATCCGGGGACGAGACTCCGTGGGCCACGGGGAAGCAGCCCACGTCCCGGTGGAGAGCGAGGCTTTGGAGCCGGATCGCACGGCTCGGACTCCCAGCTCCCCTAGCTGTGCAACGTGCACACGGTAGCTTCCCCTGCCTCAGTTTCTGCATCGATGACATGGGGATAATAACAGAACCCGTGTCGGAGGACTGTGGTCAGGATAAATGACGAGATGCATGACAGACGCTAACACAGAGCCCGCGGGGCCCAGATGCCGGTTGTTCATACAGCTATTACCCAAGGAGCCTCTTGGGGGCAGGGCACCGGGTTCTCAAGGCGGAACAAACTTGGGAATTAAGAGTAAACTCTCTACTGTAGCCACCGGGTGGCCCAGTGGATGGCTTCAACCTTGTCTTTCTGCCCCAAGAGTGAGAAAACCAAGACCTAAGCACCCTGTCCTCTTCCTCAAGGGAAGAGCCCTGAGATCAGCAGCTGTTCTCCTACGCAGTGCCTTCCTCAAGGACCTTCAAACCTGCGTGAGCAGCTCACGAGAGGAGGGAAATCACCTGAAGTGAGAGCAAAGGACACACAGAACATGACAGCAGAGATGTCTGCAGTCACCACAAACATCTCCAGCCCCGGGCCCCTCTGTGGGCCGTGTGCATTCATCGTGTGCACACGTGAGGAGAGGTTCTACAGGGTAGACCAGGCGGCCAGGCTAACATGCTGGCTCTTCCGACATTTGTTTCCTTTCTTCTGAACTCCTTTAAGATCGCCTAACACCGGCGGTGAGAAATTCCGTCTAGGGCCAATTGCCCAGCTAACGGAGAACAGGGATACTTTCACACTCTTCAGCCGTTCCGAAGAAGGTGCCTCCAGATGCCTCTTGAGGAGGGATTTGTCCACCATGTGCCCACGCACGGGGCAGGGTTGGCACCTGCTTGGAAGTTGGACTAAATGGGAGAAAGGAAATACAACTGGTGTGAGGGTAACCCGACTGCATCAATCTGGACCCAAATCACAGGCGGTCTCCATCGGACAGTCCCACGGGGCAAGACTAAGTTATGCGGAAAGAAAGGAAGAAGTAACAACAGATCCAACAGAACTTACTCCACAGGACGAGTGTCATCGGATTAACACCGTTGTCAGCCTTGGCACCATCGGTATCTGGGGCCAGACAATTCCTTGTTGAGGGACCGTCCTGGGCGCCTTAGATATTTAGCAGAATCCCTGGACTCTACCCACTAGATGCCAGCAGCACCCCTCCCCCTCTGTTGTAAGAACCAAAAATGTCTCCGGAAACTGCCAGACGTTTCCTGGGAACATCCACCCTCGGTGGAGAGCCAATGAGTTAATATAAAATAACCACAGTGCCAGCTCCATAAATGACAGTGACGAGCACTGAAATAACAGTGCTTTTAGAAATGTGGGATAATCGTGTGTCTATTAGGGAAGATGGCAAAATGCTCCCAATTCTTCACCCCAGGCTTGGCCGCGTGACTTGCTTTGGCCACTGGGACGCTAACACACATGGGGCCGAGCAGAGGCTTGCAATGTGCTTGTACAGTTAGGCTTGTCCCTTCCATCCCCTCTGCTACTGCCACGAGGACACGCCCGAGCCGGCCCAGTGGAAGGTGAGACATACAGAGCACAGAGCAGTAGTCCCGTCACGCCCTCCGACAGCGGGATGACCTGTAGGGACTGAGCATGCTCAGTCAACATCAGAGCCGTCTAACCGACCATCAAGACACGGGAGCAACATGCATGTATAGTTATTTATGTTTCGGGTCTGTGTCACGCAGCATTAGCAGCATATCAAAAACTAGCTGATACATGAGCATCTATGGGGAGGGCGCCATCTTGTATCCCATATGGACATCCCGAAGTCCCGGCGTCATCAGGGCTGGGAGTACCCGGCTGCTTTTGACTGTGGTGTGTGAGGGGGCGTGGGGAGAAGGTGAGGGTGGGAAGGAAGCACTCACTCTGCAACTGCTCCAGGCTGACTCTTAGCCACGGACTGCACTAGGGGAATGTTCCAGCCCGTCAATGTCTGGGCTGTTTCCGTCCGCAGCTTCTGACTTTATCTTTCCTTTCCCCGCCGAGGCCCAGCTTTGGTTCTCTGGGTAAGAACAGAGGACCGAGCAGCTGTCAGTTACGGGGTCAGCGAGAACACAGAGTGACCATTCAAGAAATAAAGCGCATCTTCCAGGGCATGGCTCTCGGGCAGGTCCTGGGGTCCCTCAAAGCCTGGATGATTGCAACACGCCCCGCTTCCTGGGGTCTGGTTTCCCTACCACTAAACGGAGTTGGAGCTCTACCTGCTTTTCGGAAGGCATCAGAAACTTCTATGGTGAGGACGCTGTGGTTTCAGCATTGTTGGCGTCAACCCAAACCAACAAAGCATCTCAGTGGCCTGCAGTGTGGACCGAAAACGAAGACAAAAACTATTGAAACCTACAGAGCAGCCCTGTGATGTCTCCTTCTCCCTGGCCACCACCCATTGAATCACCCAACCACTCAATCACCGAGTCCTGTGGGATCTTCTCTAAAACGACATTAGGACCCACTCTCCCCATGCCCACTGCCGGCACCCAGGGCCAAGCCACTGACATCTTGCACAAAGATGGTTCAAGGTCCCCCAACACATCTCCCCACACCCACCCCTGCCCCTCCAGGTTCTGCTCTGTACGTCGGCCAAGGTGATCTTTTTTTCAAAGGTTATTTTATTTATTTTGAGAGAGAGAAAGCACGAGTGGGGGAGGGGCAGAGAGAGAGGGAGGGAGGGAGAGAGAGAGAAACAGAGAGAGAGAGAGAGAGAGAGAGAGAGAGAGAGAGGCAGGCTCCACACTGTCCGTGCAGAACGGTGAGATCATGACCTAAGCTGAAATCTGACGCTTAAGGGACTGGGAATCACCCAGGCACCCAGGCCAAGGTGATCTTTTAAATGCAAATTGGATAAATGTCTTTTCCGGGCTCCAACCCTGTAATGGTTTATATGAACTTTTGTGTTGAAACTCAAACCCAGAGCCTGGCTTTGTGCCCTTTCTCACTTCACCCTGGATTCTCCCCCCCATTCCCCACCCCCACCTATTCACGGAGCTTTAGCTTTCTGGCTTCTTTGCATCTTAAATGCCCTGCATCCTGCTCCTTTGAGACTCAGAATGCCACTCCACGCACCCTGTGCCTCTCCTGTGCTGTTGGCCACGGCTCCGTCACAAATGGTTTCAAACCCAGAGGCTCAAAGCAACGGTGACGGTCTCAGTTTCTGTGCATCAGGATTCCTGGAACCTATGAGCTTCTATCTCAGGGTGTCCCGCCGCTTGCAAGGTCTCAGCCATGGCTGCAGGCATCTCAAGGCTCAACGGGGGAAGGACTTGCTTCCCAGCTCAATCACGTGGTTGTTGTGGCTGGTGGCAGCATTCGGTTCCCTGTGGATCGGTGGGGCTGAGCCTCCAGGTTCCTCCCTGGCTGTTGATCAAGGCTACCCCCAGCTCCTGGCCACGGAGACCTCTCCATCACTCACAACCTGGTGGGGTGCTTCTTCAACGTGAACAAATGAGAGAGTGCGAGCAGGACTGTAGGCACAGTCCCGTGTAACCTAATCCTGCAAGGGACATCCTACTACCTTCCCCATATTCTAATAGAAGCAAGCCGTGATTCCCGTGCACATTCAGGGGAAGGGGACCACACAGGGGCAAGAACACCACGAGGTGGGGGATGATGGAGACCCATTTTCGAAGCTGCCTGCAACACCTCCCTTCTTTCAAAGAAATCAGCGTGGCCCCCAAGCCAAAATGTGGCCCTCAGTTATGTATTTATCCCCTCAACGATGATTTATTAAAGGTTTACTGTGTGCCACCCACCCTTCTCAGCCCTGGGCATCAGGCAGAGCACACAGGTGACCTCAGCTCTGGCCTCAGGAACTTCCATCCCACTCGGGGAAGACACAAAATGAACAAATAAACATAATAATAATACCAAATGACAATCACTTGTTCGGGAAAAACAAAGCAGGGAAAAGGGAGACAGGGAGGGCCGTGTAACTACAACAGGACTTTCCTATTCAGAGCCCTAAGGAAGTGAGGATCAATTCGTACCAATACAAGAGGAAGGGTGTTCCTGGTGGATGGAACAGCCATTGCGAAGGCCCTAAGCTGGAGCACAGTTGGGGGATGCAGGAAATAGCCAACAGGAGGTAGCGTGGCTAAACTTCCCCACCACGGCGAGAGGGAAGAGGTGACCATGGTGGGACCATGGTGGGACTCTGACCTCTTCTCTGAGTCAAGTGGGAGCTTCTGGGGGCTTTGAACAGAGCGATAACGTGATCTGATTTGGAGCTTAAAAGATCCCTTTGGCTGGCCAGAGCTGAAGCAGGGAGACCAGCTCAGAGACCACGGCGGCCGGGCCAAGGGCAGCAGCCATGGCGGAGGGGAGAAGCGGGTAAGCCACGGACGTACTCTCAAACACCGGTCCTTCCCTTGAGTGGTACCTATCGCCGTTGTAAACGAGTAGTTAACTGTGCAACATGTCATTGTTTATGGCCTGCTTCCCTCTTCGGTATTAATTGCACGAGGGCACAGGCCGTGTCTGGCATGTTCTCGGCCTTCAGAGCCTGGGGCGCGGTACGAGTGGATGGAGGGCATTATTTTATAGCGTGTGACACACGACCTTTGACACAGCAGCTCTGTGTGTGCTGCAGAGGTGGCACGGGGAGTGATGCCGAGTCTAGAAGTTTCCCTTGGGTTGAATCCTCCCTCCAGCTCTTACTCGCTGTTCTTCTTTGGGTGAGTGTCCGAACCCCTCTGAGCCCTGTCTCCCTTCTCTGTAAATCGCGGGACAAAAGACCCATCTCGTTAAGAAATGTTCGTCAGCAACTGTATGTGACAGTAACTAGCACCTGGAAGGCACCAACACATAGGAGCTCATGTCCCCGCTCAGCTGCCTCACGTGCCTCTGCTCTTAGAAGGGAAGGACCGCAACAGCATGGATTCCTACTGTCCCTCGACTCTGCCCCCTCCCTGTCATTGCATCCTGGGAGCGGTGGCCTCTCAGATAGTGGCGGGGGTGAGATAATCAACTTCCTGTGGGAAAGACCGGCCCCCGAGTCCTCTCTCTGCTGGGCCGACTCAGTGGCTTTCCTCGCCGGACCACGGGGTACAGCCGTGGCTTCCCCGAGGAGCACTGGGTACTTCTCAGGGGACGCTTCAGCTCCCCCCTCCCCCGCCCCCTCCCTCCAGGAGGTTCTTCTGGGCCCTGGCAGGCTGAGACCCACCTCTTCAGGGCTCTCACTCAGATTTAGCCTGAGTTTGTCATGTTCCCGACTCTGCAGTTCAATGCTTCCGGGGCATCACAAAGGTTGGTGTCGTTCTATCCCCCCTCATACGTGCCTTTGGACACGGAAGGAACAGAACTGGAAAGACACACGTTTTGCACTTTACGAATCGGGTCTTTCGTTCCGCAATTCAAGACAAGAATCTGGGCTCTGGAGTGGGACCCGTGTCGATGTGTCTCAGCTCCCCCGATCACCGGCACGTGCCTCTGTGTCTCCGACTCCTCAGCTGTGCAAAAATGATGGCGATGGCACCTCACCTCCTCGGGTACTTACGAGGCTACAATGAGAAGGGGGAAAGAAGGTCCCCTGCCCCAGTGCCTGACAGGCTAGGCACTCAAAATAAATAAACAGAGAAATAAAAGGCGCCTGTCTTCATCATCTGCATCACGGCCACCACCACCCTCCCATCATCACCAGCATCACCAACAGGTCCTATGTGTCTACTAGGAGCCAAGTCAGGGACTCCAGATCCAGAGGACATAAAACACGGCCCTGGTAAATGATACTCTCCCGGACTTGTTTATTTCCATGCTCAAAAACTATCTTTAAAAACTCCAGGACCTGCTGAGGGAAAATAAAATTAACTTAAACAAACAAACCAACCAAGTAAGAGTCTAAGACAGCCAACACTGCAGGACAGAAAACAAGAAATCCTTCTTGAAGTGATCATATTGGCTGCCACCAGCTGAATATTCCTGGGGTTAAAAAAAAAAAAAAAAAGAAAAAGAAAAGATACCGTGAGACGAGAGCAGCCGCTATGGATCGGGGGCACTATTCACAAATCTGGGACCAGAGCCATCCATGCTGCTCTGCGTGAACAGAGCCGTGGGCCGCCTTCTACACAGGAGCGTTCTCAACTCCTTTGGTGTCTTTTTTTTTTTAATTTTTTAATGTTTTATTTATTTTTGAGGGAGAGACAGAGTGTGAGCAGGGGAGGGGCAGAGAGAGAGGGAGACACAGAATCTGAAGCAGGCTCCAGGCTCCGAGCTGTCAGCACAGAGCCCAACGAGGGGCTCGAACCCACAAACCGTGACATCATGACCTGAGCCGCAGTGGGAGGCTTAAACCAACTGAGCCACCCAGGCGCCCCTTACTGGTGTCATTAAAAAGACCTTTACGTGGCTCTGGGCAGAGACCGTGTGAAAACCCTCTGATGCCAACCTGAGACAATTCTTAACCAGACACCTGGCACATTTAGGAACAAAAGACAGGCCCGTGGGAATTATTTATGAAAACAACATGTTATACTATCCCCCATGCGGCAAAGAAGTTTTCTGTGCTTTGATCAAATTCACAGGGACCCAGGAGCCTCGGTCAGGATCATGCTCGGGGACTGAAACAGAACCCGCAAAGCACTTGTTCCCACTAATTACCTCTGAGTTCCCTTCTACGGAACTTCGGAGTCCAAAGCCCCAGCCCCGTAACCACTCCCTGTGCAGATGCGGGCTCCCCGGGTGAGCACCAGATTTTCTCACTGACGGAAAGGCACAACCGGGTCTTCGGCGGGCAGGGGTGGGGGAGGGTGTTGCAAAAAGGCTTTTCAAACAGAGGGAAGGAATCCAGCCTTTCTGGATGCATTGCTGAGGCGCCCACGATTGGGAAGGAGGAACTCCAAAAGCCGGAGCCAGTGAGGAGGAAGCAAATGCCACGGTGGCCAGATCTGGAAACTGCTCAGACTCAACGGACCTGGATTTTCCAAACGAACACTTGGCATCCTGACTTCATTTCCTGAAGTCCTGGCAGGGTGTTTCACGCGGCAAGCTCCGTGACAGAGGGGCTCTGTCTTACTTTCCCCCACACCTGCAGGGCCCGGGGAAAGTGCTTGACAAGTAGCACTGGACGAGCCGCACTTAATTAGGGCGGAGGGCTGAGGGCTGCGAGAACCGCAGACGCAAAACCTTTACGGACTTCAAACAACTGCCCCAAACGCCGATGCCTTCGGTGTAAGTGCGGGCTTCTTGATAATTTATGTGACAGACAATTATAAGAGGAGACAGCATCTTGGAACAAAATCTTAGTTTGCAAAGCATTTGCAATGGCGCTTGGTGACTCTGGGACCCGGGAGAAAGCCTCATGCTCTTCCAATGGCAGGGAGTTAGGTTTGGGAATGAAAGCAAATAAAGACCTCAGAGGAAGAGCCACACCACCATCACGTGGGCATGGAGAGTTCTGGAAAAGAGGCCTGCTGAGATCGGGAAGCCAATGGAATGGCCTGGCATTATTCTCAGGACGCACGGTGGTCCTCAGCCCTCTTGAAGGCTTTACATTACTGCCTTGATTCTGCTGCTTCAGATGGTTATTTGAACATTTACTGGGTGCTGTGGGGGAAGCGGAACTGCTATGCCTTGTATCTCTTCATATATTTATTTCCTCTGGATGCCAAGCCCTCTACCCGGTCCCTTGACGCTGGGTTCTCCCCTCTCACCCATGGGAAGCTGTGACCTGTGTTCCCTATTCTACTAGACAAATGTCACCCTCACACATGGCATCTTTTACACCCAGGCGAAGGTCCTCACGTGCCGGCGTGCACTGGCTGGGGAGCGCTGGCTGGGGGGCTGGACTTTAGGACACGCCATGCTATCTGCGGCTTCGAAGGTCACCGGGGGAGAAGCTCATGGCCCCAGAGAGAAGCCAACAGTGAGGGCTTCGTGTAAGCAGGGATTCGATGGCTCTGTGCACCACCCAGCCCCTGTTCGCATACCGTCCTTCCAACGCCTGGGGTGTGAAGGGAGACAAACAGGTGCTTTAGTGCAAATCTCTACAAGAGAAACAGCCCAGGGTGCCTTCCTTGATCAGTCAGACAACCAGAAACAGATGGCACGTTCAAATCAGGAAAAAAAAGTGACTCATGAAGGGGGTAGGTGAACTGCTTAGGGCTAACTTGTGCCCCCGTAAATTCCTACATCGAAGCCCCAACCTCCAGAGCCTCCGAATGTACTCTTGTTCTGAGACGGGGTCTTTAAAGAGGGGGTTAAGATAAATGAGGCCACTAGGGTGGGGCCCTGGTCCAATACGACTGGTTGTCCTTTCAAGGAGGGGAGGGGGCAGCAGGGGCAGGAGGGAAGGCCCTGTGAACGGCAGCACGATGGCGGCCATCGGTAAGCCAACGAGAGAGGCCTCAGAGGAAACCAGCCTGGCGGACGTCCAGCCTCCAGAACCGCGAGACAATAGATTTCTGTGGTTGAAACCCCCCAGTGTGCAGTACTTTGTTACGGCAGATGAATACAGGAACCGTCTGTGCAGTAACCAGGGGCTGTAACCACCCAAGGGCCTGTAAAGGAAAGGGTTGTGTCCGGAGGACTGCCTTGCAGTGACCTTTGGTGGAAAGACAGCGTGCAGTTCCACGGCGACCACCCAGAGAGGGAGCCAGGACAGCGAATACCCTGACCTCACCCCCACTCCCTGCTCCGAGCTCCTGCTGGGAGACTCCTTGTTGGCTGAACCCGCTGGTGCCATCTGTATATGTCCCCTGTCATGACAGAGAGCAGGGGGCAAGGGTAGAGAATGACCAGGCGGAGCAAATGGAAAATATTTCTAGACATGGGAGGTAGAGACTTCGAACTTGAAGAAAAGCACATGATGTCACGGCCACGGTGCCCCTCCTGGAGAGGACGAATTCAGTCTTACGTCTCTTACAGAGGGTGGCCTGCCAGGTTATCCCCCAGAGCCAAGGCCCACAGCCTCCTCTAAGGTGCGGGTCAAATCATTCCCCTTTGCCCCGTGGACGCACCTCTTTGCTTTGCAGGGAACCAACCCAGTGTTCCAGACACACACGCTGGGTCTCATGATGATGCTGGGTCCTGATGATGCCAGTGGGAGGCCGAGCTGGCCTGGCTCACCTTGTCCCTTCCAAAGATGCTCTTCTTGTTGTCACGGTATGATGGGAGCTCTAGAACTTTGTTCACAGGGCCCTCGTGCTGTGGAACCATGGGTATTACAGGATCTTTATGGCAGCTGGTGTCAAAATCCCCTTGGGTGGGGAGAGCTTCTTCCCCCTTCCTGATATTTCCTCCCACGAGGGTCATCCGTCGGTGCCGTCCTGCAGGCCTTTCCCACTCTTGTCCCCGGACCCCCAGGGAGACGGGAGTGACTCATCTGACGGGTAAGTCTGGAAGGAGAAACTGGCTATGCACCGCCTGGCCGCTCCCTTCTCTCCTTCCTCTTTTGAGGGTGAACTGCCTCCTCGCTCCTCCAAGATCCACGCTGGGTGAGTATGTCTGTCTGATCCCAGGATTCGGAACGAGGACGCCCAGTGGCTCCCACACAGAAGCCGCTTTCTCCCTTCTCTTCTTCTCCAGAGAACTGGTCAACCTCCTCTTGGCCAACCTCGTCCATGATGGAAGCCGTACAAGGAGCCTGTAGCTCGGTTCTCAGGCACAGCCCCAGAGACCCAACAGGTCCCTGGGTTCATATCCTTGGTCTACTATTTACACACTGCATGGCCTTGGGGAAATATCTTAGCCTCTCAAAGCCTCAGTTTCCTCATCTCTAAAACGGGGGTGATAATAGTCCTTACCTGATGGGATTATTATTAAATGGGATTGTCTACTCAGCAGTCAGTGTGTTGAACCCAGTGACGAAAATATTGCTCCCCCCCACCCACCCAGTTGTTTTTGAGTAGGCTTCACATCCAGCGTGGAGCCCGATGCAGGACTTGAACTCACGACCTTGAGATCAAGACCTGAGCTGAGATCAAGAGTCAGACGTTTAACCAACTGAGACACCCAGGCGCTCCTTGGCCCCCTGAGTTTTTAAATGGGGTGGGGGTGGAGGAATAAGTGGATGAAGGGTAGATTTTAGTTGTAAATCCTTGTTTCTCTCATTCTCGGGTGAAGGAATAACAGGGGTAAGAAGTGAGGGTGGTCCTGGAGGAAGGGGACAGTCCAAAAAGCTCACAGTAAACACCTCAGCAGAGCCCATTGCTATGGGCCGTTTTACATTTTAATGAAAACAGGTTGTGGGGAGCCTGGGTGGCTCAGTCAGCTAAGCGTCCGACTTCGGCTCAGGTCATGATCTCACGGTTCATGGGATCGAGCCCGCGTCGGGCTCTGTGCTGATGGCTCGGAGCCTGGAGCCTGCTTCGGATTCTGTGTCTCCCTCTCTCCCTGCCCCTTCCCTGCTCATGCTCTGTCTCTCTCTCTCTCAAAAATAAACGTGAAAAAAAATTAAAAAAAACACAAAAAACAAAACAGGTTGTTGTCTGGGGATCCTCAAAAGGCAAAGAGTACCCGACAGGAGACTAGGAATTAAGAGGTGGGGCCTCATGTAGGACTTTCCTCCTCCAGCTCCGAGATAAACAAAACAGGGGTGTGAGGTGGGGTTTCTTGGGGAATCCACGAAGCCCCTACAATTGTGTACCGATTTTGTGTGTTTTTCATCTCGTTTGGTAGAGGACAGACCATCTATATGTTCAGGCACTTTATTCCTAACCTTTGGGATTTCATAAACCCATGAACCACCCCCCACCCCCACCCCCACCCCCCTGAGAAGTGAGGGAAGGTACCAATTCTCTTTGCGGGAAGAACACCCACACCATTCTGCAGACCATGTCAGTGCATTCTGGAAACCCGTTAGCCCGTGCAAGTGTTTGAAGATCAGAACCCCTAGCACCAGGGTCGCTTCCTTAACCTCCTGAGCTGCCCGGGCCCTCGCGCCTTTTCAAAACATCAAATTTAGGACCCGAAGAGAAACGTGCAGCGAACAAGGCCAGCCCTCCCTTCCCCCTTAGTGGTTCCCTGCTTCCCAGACTTGTACTTGGAGCCCTGGTGATGAACAACCAGACAGCAGACGCATCCGTGCATACCGGAAAACCGACCAGAAGCAAGCCTGTGCTTCAGCATGCGTAAGAGCAGAGTAAGGGGCCTGTGGTCTGGCGAGGACTGGGGGAGACCGGGAGACAGGGATGCTAAGATGGGGTGGGGGGCGGTGCACATGCGTGAGGTGGAGGGAAAACGTGGCGAGAAAAAACGGAGCCCCTGTGAGACAGGTCAAGGGGACGGAGAGGGAGCCACCTTCTTCTTAGGCGCTCTCTCTCGTCCGAGAGTGAAATCCTGGTGGAAAGTGCCCGGAGGAGACTTCTCTGCTTTTTAAAAATTATACTAATGAAACATGTTTTAAATTAGACACCCGCGCCCAGAGGGCATGGGGGCCGCATCTTTTGAAAAGTCCAATAAATAAATAAGCAGCCTTAATTGAAATCTTCTCCGGCTCGTTCATTGGAACAAGACTTCCCTTTGAAGTCCGTGGCCCCAGCCCCTTTGTGCGGGCTGAGGTTTCCCGGGGAGAGCAGGGAGGGAGAGGAGAACCGTCCAGAAGGCTCACCCAGCGTGGATCTGGATGCCTGATCCACTGCTTAGAGGGGCTTGCTCCTTGCTAAGAGCTACAGTTACTGCTCAGTTCCGTTCCTGCCGGTTCCCTCCTGGCCCGGTGACCGGGGCTGTTCAGACAGGGAGTGAACCCGAGCCAGGAAGCTGCCTTCCCCCGAGTCTTTTCTACCTTCTTGCTGCCTCTGGTGCATCTCCCGGTTGCTTTTTTAGGACAAGCAGACCCACGCGCTCGACTTCCGCCCCGGTGACCTCTGCAAACAGAGGGTGGCTGTGTGGACACATTCGTCACGACGATACTCTTTTCTTTTTTTTTTCTCGGTGGAAATCATCGATCCTCTTAAATCGAAACAAATGCTTCCAGCAGACACCAGGAAGGTGTGACAGGGACGGGGACAGTGTGCCCAGTCTCTGACTATTTGCTCAGTCGGGTTAGAGCCAATTTTCAAGGACTTGGGCAAGGCCTCCTCCTTCCAGGCCTCATCGCGCTATATTACTGCTGTTGCCGTGGTCAATGGTTTTCCTAGTAGCACCTCCCCAGTACACGGTCATTGCCATCTGGGGGGCATGACATGCCATCTGTCATGCCCCTAATTCCTTCCTAAGGTCCACAAGACCCTCTGTGGCCCAGCCTCTTTCCAGCATGACCCTCCTACCCCTTGCTCATTATGACCAGGCTGCACCGACCTCCTTTCTGTTCTTTGAACACAACATACTTATTCCTGCCTCAGGACCTTTGCACTTGCCATTTCTTCTGCCTCTACTGCTCATTCTCCAGGTCTTCCCATGGCTCACTCTGATGAGTGCAGTGGGGCTCACACCAGCTCACGAGAGTTGAGTGTGCACATCTCTTCCTATGATGTCAGGTTGACAGCTTGAAATTGGCCATGGTGGGAATAATGACACCATGGAAACTGGCAAACTACACACTGGGGTTCCCTCCCTTCCTTCCTTCCTTCCTTCCTTCCTTCCTTCCTTCCTCCCTCCTTCCTCCTTCCTTCCTTCCTTCCTTCCTTCCTTCCTTCCTTCCTTCCCCTTTCCTCCCTCCTTCCCTCCTTCCTTCCTTCCTTCCTCCCTCCCTTCCTCCCTTCTTCCTTTCTTCCTTTCCTCCATCCTCCCTCCCTCCTTTCCCCCCTTCCTTCCTCCCTTCCTTCTTTCCCCCTTCCTTCCTTCCTTTCCTCCTTCCTTCGTCCCTCCCTCCCTTCCCCCTTCCTTCCTTCCTCCCTCCCTTCCTTCCTCCCTCCCTTCCTCCTTCCTTCCATTCCTCCATCCTTCCTCCCTCCCTCCCTTCCTTCCTCCCTCCCTTCCTCCCTCCCCTCCTTCCTTTCCTTCC
>NW_026057585.1:94224840-94279840 GCF_023721935.1 Panthera uncia
CCTCCCTTCCCCCTTCTTTCCTTCCTCCCTCCCTTCCTTCTCTCCTACCTCCCTTCCTCCCTTCTTCCTTCCTTTTCTCCATCCTTCCTCCCTCCCTCCCTCCCCCCTTCCTTCCTTCCTTCCTTCCTTCCTTCCTTCCTTCCTTCCTTCCTTCCCCCCCCTTCCTCCCTTCCTTTCTGCATTCCTGACTTGTTTTTTCTTTCTTTTTTTTTTTTAGAGCAACTTGTTAAATATTTACCAGCTCACCACTGGCTGGCTCCTTCTTGTCATTCAGTGTTCATTTCCAGTAGTACTTTGAGAAGCCTTTGCCGTGTCAACAAGTCCTCCTGCCTGTCATCCCTTCCCTTCATACTGCCTGTTTTTCAAACCCACAAGCAGGTTATTTATTTGCTGCTAAGTTTTTGGATGGTTTCCCCTTTCCCACTGTAGGCTCTTGAGAGCAGCCACCAGCCCATTGCACACACACCCGCCCCCCGCCCCCCCCCCCAGCCTAGTATAGGGCCAGGCACCCTGCTCAATGCATATTCTTTGAAATGCATGGGCATGACAATAAGCCCTTGCAAGCCTCCAGTTGACTGGGAAGGGCTGGGGGGGGGGGGGCAGCAAATGCTCCTCCCTGGGAAGAGTGAACCTTCAAGGCCTGGGGCCCAGAGCGGTCCAGATCCTCCCTGGCCCCGCCTGGGATGCAACACCACCCTTGCCTTTGGAGTTCACCAGCGAGGACAGTTCTCCCAGGGGTCAGCCAAAGTGTCATCTCCTGCCATCCTTCAAGGATGCCATGAGCCCGGGCCTCGCAATTCCCTGGGGGCTGGGGTGTCACCTCTGTCCCAGTGAGGGACGTCCAGGAGCCATCTGCTGGGGCTTTCTTTGCAGGGACGCTCCAAGGCTGGATGATAGAAGAGCAGAGATAAATGGGGCTTATGTTCTGGAGCTTTCTAGCAGCCCCTCACCTGTCAAGCCCCTGTGTCCTTGTGGATTCAGGTGCTCCCGCCCGTTTTCCTTTTCTCACGGAGGACTCAGGGGGAGACAAACAGGCTGGTTTCCTCTTTGCTGGCAGGACGGGGCTTTGCCAGCTCCGGGTCTGCCCACGCTTTTTGGCCAGGCGCCATGCCGTGTCCTGGAAGGAGCTGGTGCTGTGGCCCCAGGAGGCGACAGTCTAGCGGCCAGCGGTGGACAGGTAAAGGATTCTGACGTGGGACAGCCCATGCGGGTGATACGGTCAACGGAGGTTCTCCCAAGTATTCGAGAACAATTCCGAAGGGGCAGCACGGGCTGGCCTGGTGAGAAGACGGCACTTGAGCCTGGCCCCGGGAGCCGGGCTTGCAGGAGCCCCCCGGTACGGAGCAGCGGGATCATTTCTGCACGCTGCCCGCTGCCCGCCCCGAAGGGTAACCGCAGCAGCTGTGTAACTCCTGACAGGGGCCAGATGGCACGGCGAGGGCCTCGGCAGATGTCTGGGCGCACAGATGACACCGGGGGCAGACACCCTGCCACCCTCCCCACGCCGGCCCCAAGCCCGGGGCACTTTAGACACGGCCCCACCCCCACCCCAGCTGACCTGATGGCACATTTCCACCGCTCTGGCTAAACGGAGCCCCGAGCTGAAATGGAAGCTGAATGTGCTGTCGGAAAATCTTTAAAATCCGCACAGGAGATGCATGTAACTGATTTTGCCGACCGAGACTCACACGGGTCGACAGGTTATCAGGAGCCACAGTGTGGAGACTCGCGACAGCCTTTGGGGAGGATGCTGGAGAAGCAAAGACACAGGCAAACCGCAGGAACCCGGCCAAGGTTTGGCCAGTCTTGCCTCACACTCCGGAGAAGGGGACCAGGATTTTCTGGCTACTCTACCTCAGTGACCCCCATTTCTCCGTTAACTGATGGCTCCATGCCCTGAGAAGCATCCTCCCTGCTGGGTCCTGTGGGACCTCTCTGTGGGCAGGAACCACAGCAGAATGGGGTGGGAGAGGAAATGGAGATAGCAGGGAAGGCAGGCGGCAGCCAGTGGCCCTGGGCCGGAGGGCACCCTCTGGGCCTCCAAGACCATGGTCTTAACACAAGAAAACGTGACATTTCAGAGTTGAGCGTGGTGCTTCTCCTTATCAGAAAACGAGCTTTGTCTCTGGACCCTTTGGGCCGAAGCGTTTGATGCGAACCCATGAAACCTGGGGTGAGAGGAAGGCGCGGGGAGGGGATTTGCAGCGTTAGGAGCTGCTGGCCACTGGTGATGTGCCCTAAAGTGGCCAGAAAGCCGTGAGAGAGGAGACTGGAAACCAGTGAGAAGATAGGCTTCCAAAATAAAGCCTTCGACACGCCGTGTTCAGTCTCCGAGAGAGCAGACAAGATTAAAAGTAAAAAGGGAAAACGGGTTACGTTTCCGGATGCGGCCAAGTTGTATACAGTTATGAAAGGGAGGTGATTATTTCCTTAATGTAACCGCAGCCCACGTGAGTTGGCTGAATCTGGGATTATCAGCTGGGATCCAGAGCGTGAGTTCAAGGACAGCCTGTCCGTGGGCAGCTGCTTAAGTGGCTCCTTCCCCCCATTTCCTAACCTGCTTCTTTCTCTCCTGATGGTTTCAGGGGACACTGCTCCTCCTGGTCGACCTCCTGGATGCCTAAGCAGTGGTTCTAAGCGTGGCCCCTGGGCCAGCGAGATCAGTCTCACCAGGAGCTTGCTTGTCGGAGACGCAGATATTCAGTCCCACCCCAGACCCGCTGAACCCCAACCTCTGGGCGTGGGTTTCTGCAAACCCTCCAAATGATTCTGCCACACGCTCAAGTTTTGAGAAGCACCGCCCTGTGGCATAGAGGCTCCCGCAAAACCATCCTCGAGAAAATACAGGGGGTAGGAGGCACTGCTGTGTTGCCCAAACTCCTCCGCTGTCCGTTCTGTGCCAGCCACCTTCCTGCCCGTCTCCTTCTTGTGGCGCGTGAGACCCTCCACCACCTGGCTTGGCCACGCCCCTCCCTGCGTACCTGTCCACGCTCAGCAGCAGTAACCCACTCACACTACGGTATCCCACCTTCTCGCCAGGCTCAGGCTGTCCTCTGTCTAGAATGCCTGTACCCTGCCCCTGATGCTCCCCAGGCAAACCCTCTGCAAACCTTTCAGCCTGCTGTACACTCATTCCCTGCTGTAGCACTGTGGGCTCCCGGGAGATAAATGTGGCTTTATTCCCATTCTCCCAACTTTCACGAGCACACACGGAGGAGGTGCTCGCCAATGAACAAAGTGCTTCGACACGGATCCTAGGAGGAGGTGGAGAGAACAGCCCTCAGACCCTTGTGAGTCTCAGGCTCACAGGACAGGAGGGAGCTCCGTAGGAGCGGCAATTTAAAAATACCAGGCATGCGAGGCCAACTTCATAGCCAAAGGAAAACTGAATTATGTATAACATGTGGCACATTCACACGTCTCTTAGAAGGTTTCTTCCTGTATTCACCCAAACGGGAAAGATTGATGAACAGATTTTCAGGTTCTTGGATAAGTTAAAAATACATGCATGCTCGCTGCGGAAGGGGAGTTACGGCCCCTCAAAGCTGTGGCCTTTGGGGTGCATAAGAAGGGGGCAGAGGCCAGGGAAGGAATTCCACAGCCACCCAGGCCCCCTGTGGCCTGCGTCCCCCTCCTGTAATTCCTTTAACCTCCTGGGCAGAGGGCAGCCTCTGGGGGAGTGTGCTTCCCGCTGACAGTCCAAGAGTATGGACCCCTTCGTAACTCACTGGACAATTATAAAGCAGCGTACGAATGAGGGAAACCTTGTACATCTGTGAGGCCAGCTGGAGCTGTTCCTGGGACCATGTCGTAAGAGACTCTAAACTTCAGATCTTTCAGCCTCTGTGTGTGGATACAGATTGGCCACTCGCTTATCTGGTTGTCCAGTGATGGGCCAAGCAATGCAATAAGTGTGGCAGAAAGTGCTAGAATTATGCACAAGGTACACTCCTTGTCCACCAGGACCCTCTCCTCTAAGCAGAGGGAAGACAGGGATCCAATTAAGCCCAAACCTGGAAGACTGAACATATGAGTGGTAAACCTTCAGAGAGAGAGAGAGAGAGAGAGAGAGAGAGAGAGAGAGGGAGAGAATAGGCTGGGGGTTATTTCCAGTTCACTGCTTGAACATCCCATCATCAAGGATGCCTTCCTGACTTCCTAGATGAGGCAAATTTCGCTGTAATATATTCCCCTTGCACCTTGTGCTTGCCCTTTATAATACAATTTACCATAGAATTTAATAGCAAAACCCAACAGTTATTGACTGCTTCCTAAGTGTGTTACTTGCAATGATTTATTTAGACCTTTCAACAATCCTGGAAGAGGTACTGTTATTAGCCCCATTCTACAGATGAGGAAACTGAGGCTCAAGGAGGTCAAGTGACTTCCTCCAAGCTGTATAGCCTACAAGCAGCCACGTCAGGCTACAGAGCCCAGACAACTGGTCTCCAAATCCCTCCGTCTCCATATTCCCAACTTCCTGTGGCCAATGTCCATCCCGCTGCTAGATGGTAGGTTGATAAGGGCACGGACCTCACCTGCTGTGTTCATCCTCTACCTGTGGCACTGAGCACAGTGCACTTGAGAGATGCTCAATAGAGGTCTGATGAATGAATGTGCAAATGAACGGACATTGAAGCTGGGGGGATCAGAACAGGAAGAGTGAGGTCATGGAGACAGTCACAATTTGGAATTTGGGATTCTTCAGCATGCCTGACCACCTCCCCTTCCTTTTTTCCCCTGTTTCCCAGATACACTGCTTCCTTTTCCTCTTCTCGACATTCCAATAAAGGGCACCAGGTCCACTGACCCCTTGCTTGGTCAGTGACAGATGGGCGAGCAGAGGCAGCTGGGAGCTGCCTGAGTTTATCTCAGAGCCCGAGAGGTGGAGGGGGTCACCTAGCAGGCTGAAGCCAACTGTCGTCTTAAAGGCACAGAGCTGGGCAGAGTTTTGCAGCTCAGCGCAACAGAGGCCCTGCTTTTGGAGGGAGACTGATAAACAACGGCCCCACAGCTTAACGGGACTGAAATATGATGCTATTCAAAGGGAATGTCGAGAGGATTAATAGCCCATCTCCTCCTAGCCTGGTGCTGAAGCCTGTGCTACTGCCTCAAGTTAAAATCACACTTAGCCTGCACGCCACATTTGAAATCTTCTCCATTAAGTGCAGACCATCACCATCACAGCTTGGGGCAGGCTCTCGGGCCCCTCTGTGCCTTAGTACCATTCTTCAGTGGGGTCTTTTTAATGGAGACCCAGTCGAGCTCCCGGACGGCAGGCCCAACTCAACATGCTGAATCCAGAAATGAATATCTGGTCCCTATCCCGGAACACACTTCTGGACCGATCCCCAAACACTCAAGGAAAACAGGGTGTCTCCGAAAATACGGTGACAATTGTAGACTCTGTTGAACACCAAGTGACGCGCATGACAGAACTGAACCCTGCCACCCCCCCCAACAACACACAGATTTGTAGGTGGTGGTGTGTGGGGGCGGGGGGAGAGGGAGAGTCAGGGTAAGGGGGGTGGAGCAGGAGAGTGAAATAAAGACAATGTAAGGGGCGCTTGGGTGGCTCAGTCGGTTAAGCGTCCGACTCTTGATTTTGGCTCAGGTCATGATCTCGAGGTTTGTGAGGTCGAATCCTGTGTTGGGCTCCATGCTGACAGTGGACAGCCTGCTTGGGAGTCTCTCTCTCCCTCTCTCTCTTTCTCTCTGCCCCTCCCTCCTCAAAATAAATAAATAAACACTTAAAAAAAGAAAAGAAAAGACAGAAAATCTAAGCTTCTATGCCAGAAGTGCATCTGCTTCGCCGTCCAAGGGCAGGTTAAATAATACAGGACAAGTTCAGCACCCGTAGGTTCAAGAGTTTCACTCTCCAACATGACGATATTCCTTTCGGAGTGGGAGTCCTCAAATGCAGATGGGACCCAGAGAGGACAGTTCTCCAGGTGGCCTACTGCATAACAGGGTGCAGTCCTGACGTTTGGAATGAGAGCCACGAGGCTTCCTTGCTTCTTGGTGGGAAGAAATGATGAATTCAGCTATCCTTCCCTTATCATCCACGGACAAACGACTACCTCTCTTGCTCAGGTGTTTTATTCTTCCCCTGAGCTTTACTGAGGTATGACTGATCAAAATAGATACAGATACAGATATAGATATAGATAGATGTTTTTAAAAGAATTATAGATATTGAAGGCATACAAAACGATGTTTTGATAGACATATGCATCGTGAAATAATGACCACCATTGAGCTACTTAACATACCCTTCACCTGGTATAGTGTCCTTTTTGTGTGTGATGAGAACCCCTGAGATCTACTCTCTAAGCAAAATTTCAAGCACACATTATTCTTAACTATAGTCGCGATGCTATACGTGATGTCTCCAGAAACTTGTCATCCTATAACTGAAAGTTTGTACTGTTTGACCAACATCTCCCCTTTTCCTGCACCTCTAGCCCCTGGCAACCACCACCCTACTCTCTGTTACTGGGAGTTCCTTTTTTTTTTTTTTTTTTTTTTGAGAGAGAGAGAGGAAGAGAGAAGGCACAAGCGAGCAAGGGGCAGAGAAAGAGAATCCTATGAGATGAGGGACAGAGAGAGAAAGAGAGAGGGAGAGGGAGAGAGAGAGAGAGAGAGAAGCAGGGCTCACCTGATGCGGGGCTCGAACTCGTGAACCATGAGATCATGACCTGAGCAGAAGTCAGATACTTAACAACTGAGCCAATGAGGCACGCCCACCTTTCTTTTTCAGATTCCATATATAAATGATACCATTTGTCTTTCTCTGGCTTATTTCACTTAGCATAACATCCTCCAGGTTCATCCATGTGGTTGCTCATGGCAGGATTTCCTTTTTTAAGGCTGAATTATAAACGTGTTTATATGTATGTACACGTGTGTATATATATATATATATGTGTGTGTGTGTGTATACATGCGTGTATATGTATCTATGTATAAACACATGTATGTATAAATATACGTGAATATGTTATTTTCTTTATCTATTCATCTGTCCACAGTCCCTTAGGTTGCTCCCTTTTTATGGCTACAAAATTTCAACGGACACCAGAGTGCAACCATCTTCCTGAGACAGTGACTTTATTTCCTTTGGATAAATACCCAGAAGTGGGATTGTGGAACACATGGTTCTATTTTTAATTTTTTGAGGAACCTCCAAACTACTTTCCACAGCGGCTGCACCAGTTTGCATTCTCACCAACAGTGTGAGAGGGTTCCCGTTTCTCCACATCCTCGCCAACACTATAATTTCTTGTCTTTGTGATTTTAGCCGTCCCGACAGGTGTGAGGTGGTGTTTCACTGGGTTCTGATTCACATTTCCCTGATGATGACTTAGGCTGAGCATCTTTTCATGTCCCTTTTGCCCATCTGTGTGTCTTCTTCGGAAAAATGTCTATTCAAGTCCTTTGCCCATTTTTTAATCATGTTTTTGATTTTTTGCTAATGACTCATGGGAGTTATATTTTGGATATTAACCCCTTATCAGATATATGGTTTGCAAATGGCTTCTCCGATTCCGCAGGCTCCCTTTTCATTTTGTTGACGGTTTCCTCTGCTCCGCAGAAAATTTTTTGTTGGACGTGGTCCCACTTAACTTTTGCTTTTGTTCTCTGTGTTCCAGCTGTCAAATCCAAAAAATCATCGCCAAGACCAATGTCAAAGAGCTTTCCCCCTAATGTTTTCTTCTACAGGCTGGTTTTTTTTTAATGTTTATTTATTTTTGAGAGACAGAGAGAGACAGAGCACAAGTGGGGAAGGAGCAGAGAGGGAGGGAGACACAGAATCCAAAGCAGGCTCCAGGCTCTGAGCTGTCAGCACAGAGCCCAACGTGGGGCTCAAACCCAGGAACCAGGAGATCATGACCTGAGCAGAAGTCAGCGCTTAACGACTGAGCCACCCAGGCGCCCCCAGGCTGTTTTGTTAAGAGAGGCCAATAGTAAGGAGGTGATTGCGAGGCAGACAGTTCTGTTGTATCCAAGGGTAAGGACTAAACCAAGTCAAGGACCGTTGCTCTTTGGGGGAAGGGAGACATCACCATTCCCACCTAACCTCGCAAACCAGCCTGGACCTTTCAGACACCAAAGTCAAAGTCAAGGGTAGTTACTTAGTGACCCAAGCAGAGACACATCCCCATTCCCTTTAAAAATGACCCTTGGTAAGATCAACCTGATGTCAACCCCGGAGTAAGGAACTGACGGAGGTACATGAACTCAGGCAGTCTGGATCTAACACGTGCTCCGCACCTGGCTCATCTCATGGCGGGCTCTCCATAAAGAGAATCAACAGCGGTTATGCTTAAAGATGAAGACAGCAGAACCCTATAAACCTAGAGTTAATTTCTGTTAAAATTTTATCTGTTCTTCCACACATGCATTGAAAGACATCTGGAAACATGAATGTGTGTGTGTGTGTGTGTGTGTGTGTGTGTGTGTATTATGAATACATACTATAACATATATGCAAAAAGCTATACAAATAACATACATGTACATTTTATATATATACATGTTGTGTATATATACTCACACAGTTCGTGTGTCTGTGCACACACACACACAGATGGGATCACAGCACACATACCTGCTTGCTTTGCTCACCAATACATTGTGAGCATATTTAATGAATTGGCCACATATTTCTGAGACACCTAGACGTAAAGTGCAAAATCAGGATTTTTTCCCCTGCCCCCGCCTAAAATTTGAAAGTACTGAGCTATCCATCAAGAGTCCAAAATTCCCAGAGCTCTAAAAAATTTAACATTCAGTTAAATATCTAAGTCAGCTCTTGCTCTGTCAGCAGAGTAATCCCTATAGTCATGACTAAAAATTATATATTTGCCTTTAATTGCCACATCATTATCCCTATACACCTGAGATATAAATGTAAATTCAATATTAGCTATTAAAATATGCATTTGTTTCCTAAATGGCCTTATCCAGCAAATGACTCTGCAAAATTAGGAAGAATAATAATGGATCAGGAGTGAAGAATAATAACCAGGTATCCCAACATCGCTGTAAATCACCACGTACACTGTGTGTGTGTGTGTGTGTGTGTGCGCGCGCGTGGGGGGTGGGGGTGTGTGTAATTATACAAAAATAAGATAAACCACAGTGCAGCCTCTGGAGTCTGCCTCCTTGAATGAATTATGGATATTAGAGGCCTATCTAAGGCAAAGTTATTAAGGAGTTTTATGGCTGGTATACAATGGGAGTCTGCAGAAAAGAATCCCGTCCTGCTAAGAAAGGGCTTTGGGTGTGTTTTAGAAGCAGTATTCCTTCCTGGCGAATGGCTCTGGCCAAAGCCAGAAGGTGACCTTCCTCTCTTTGATCTAAAAGAACCGGAAAAGGAGAAAGAGCGTGAAGGAAACCCTCTTATACCTGCAGGGGCTGCTGTCACCCCGAGTCAGTCAGGCAGGCCAGGAATGACTTTGGTGACAAGGAGGGAGCCCGTCCGATGTTCCTTCCATTTCAGATCGGCCTTGGAGGATTCCCTGCTAGGTCTGCAGCACGAATACCTAACTGTGCTGTGTTCTCTCTCTCCCGATGTCTGCTACAGCTTTGTGGCCCCCGGAAGTCCTGGGCTTCCAGATACAAACATGGGATGACCGTCTCAGGTTCCTCGTCACATGGGACTGTGAGGAGTGTACGTTTCCAGGGCCTTGTATATTACAAGCACTTGAGGAAGAGAAGACAGGAAGGAACCCCAGCAGACCCACGGATGCATAATTCACGTCAAGGGCTGCAGCTGTCCCGTGTGACAAGCCTCCTGGATGAAATGTGTAGCCAGCCTTCGTTTGTTCATAGAGGGCACCCGTGCATCCTACTGTAGGAAGTGATGGTGTCAACGCGGCAGGTAGCTTGGGCCAGAAAGGGACGTTTCTACCGCCAGAGAGCGGGGTCTCCGGAATCCCATCCGACGTTGAAAACCTACTTTGTCAACATGCAGTCAGCTTTGAAGGGGAAGCCTCCACCATCCAGTGAGCTGGTGTCCCAGAGAGAAGCTGGAAACCCTGGAGGCACTCGGCTGCCCGTTTCACTCCGTCTAAGGAGAACAACCCCGCGACATCCCGTTCTCTTGCTCAGTGACCCACCTGCCTGGCTTTGCGTGTAGCGACTGTTTGGCACTAGCTGGTCTCGACGGGTTTCCTGCCATCGGAGGGTCTCACCATGCCCTCTGCCCCCCAGAACGGGCTGAACCTCGTGAACCGAAGCGTCTGCCGGGGTCTAATCAGTCCCGAAGGACTGGGCTCTTGTGGAGACGCAGCTCCTTGCCACCTGCCGAGGCGGGCTGAGATGACGTTTCAGGCTCTGGGCTGCTGGGAGGGCCCTGCACCTGTTCCTTTCTCTTCGTGGCCACTGTAGGTTTTCACAGGGAAAACAACTCCCGGTTCTTCCAGGCAAGGTCAACTGGGTCCTGCCGAGGAGCAAAGCAGGCTGAACTGCCCTCTTGGCGTTTCACTTATTATCAACTGTCTAAAACCCCCGGCCGCCTCATAAGCAGACACTCCAATGGCAAACGTGTTGTTGGGCGACAAAGTGCTCCCACGCCATCAACGTCCTCCAGCAGCTTTGCCCAGACCTCACCCCAGAGGTGGGCTCCTGCAAGAGGCCTGTCCTACAATCAGAAGTGGGTGGGGAGAGGGGATGTCACTCCTTCTGGTGGCCGTCACTTGCATGTGAGTCGCCCGCCAGACCAGGTTCTGAGCAGATCTCCACTTGTTAAGTTTCACAGACTCTGATACACAAAACGCAGAGCGGCTTCGCCTACAAACTCTCGTCGGCATTTCTTTTCAAAGAAAAAGTTATCTTGCCCAAACACGTGCATCATCTGTGCTGTCCTGCACAGAGAATAACAAATAACAGCGTCCACGAATCTGGGACGTGACGAACTCCCGAATGGTCAGAACCCTTGGTGAGGGCCGCATCCGTGCGTGCCCGCAGCAGCGGGCAATCTTGTCGGGTTTCCTTTTTGTGCTAAGATTCCTCCACTGAGATGAAATGGAATCAAAGAATCGCACTGAGCAACCACTCCGGCTGCCACCGTATTTTCTGCTTATGTGTGTTTTCTACTCGCTTGTGCCATATTCGACTTATTTGCTCCCACACTGATTTTAACCACTAGACGTTGGAGGGCAGGGGTCTCGTTCTAGTCTCCCTGGTGTCTGCTCGGGGGGCACACGCTGCCTGGCCCGTGATGGGTGTTTCCATACTCGTTCGATAGCAATATACCGAGCTCCTGTTCCATGCCAGCCACTGAGGGACACAGCGATGAGCAGGACAGCTACCGCCTCTGCACTTGCTTTTAATAAATGAGGAGACAGGCTGGGGAAGGAAAGTGCCCAGGGCCATGCAGCTGGAATGAGACCCAGTCCGGCGCTTTTCTTCCCAAGCCCGACTGGCTAGAACACCACTTGGCATGTGGGAGAGCCCCTCGGTGAGACTGTCTCTTTGGTGCCAGAGGCTGGGAATGAAGACGGGTAAAAGCAGGGGCACAGTAGCAGCAAAGGATCCCAGGAGAAGAGACGTGTCCAGGTTCTGGGTGTGGGTAAGAGGCAGACCGGGGCCGGCCTATTCCGACATCAGCGGCAGGACATCAGGTCCCTGGCCACCTCCCCGCAGCGGGGCGCTGAAGAACTCCAGCACAGGTCCTTGGCACTGGGCCAGCGTGCCGACTTCGGTCTTCATGCTGGAGATGAAGAGAATAATTCTTGCCTCTTGGGTTTGCATAATTAAAACCGAAGAGCTGAATTTGTCTATCAAGTTAAGCCCCATGAAAATGGATAGAACACCCTTAAAACATGACTCATTATTACACAGATAAGTCACGCAGGGCTCCTGCCTCCAGCTTGCCGCTGAGTCCCCGACGTACGACGCAGGTAAGGCCAGCATTCCGGGGTCAAGTCCCAGCCCCTTGGCAAGACCCAGAGGCCCCTCTGGGTGGAAATCTGTCTCCATCTCCAGGCTGCTCTTCCCTTGCTTCTGTCCTACATCCTGGCCTCAGCTGACTCCCTGAAGCTCTTCTCATCCACCACTTGTGTTTCACCTTTGGCTTTGGCTCAGGCCACCTACGGCGCCACAGTTCCGCCTTCTCTCCTTGGCTAATCCACAGTCATCCTTCTCAACTCAGCTCAGGCATCGCCTCCTCTGGGTGTTTGTTAACAGGCCCAAACCCTGCACACAAAGGTGGAGAAGCTGTCCACCCTCTGGGCTCCTGTAAGGCCCTTTATTTACTTCCCTCGTGGCACACGCCATGTGCCTGCTGACTCCCCTCTCTCGTCTGATAAACGGGTTATGCCTGAGTCCTAGAACCGCAATAGCCCAGCGCGCGACCACAGCAGGCATGCGATGCGTATGTTAAATGAATGCGTCTTCAATCCAGCGTCATAGAAAGCTGCCATTTTGATACTGAAGGAATTACCATACCAGCCAACTTGCCAACTGGTATTTCCTTTAAGAACAAGGACACAAAACCCCGGTAAAAATCAGGAAGGCTATTTTGCGTGCTGGGAACCACAGTGTAAGTTGATCAATCTGCTGTTCCAAGGGGAGCAAGAACTGAACTGCCTTATAAGGGCTGCATGCCAGCCAATCCCATATTTGTCTATTGATGGGTCTCCAGACACCTCTCATTGAACCAGTGCTCTTGGGGTGAGCTCTCTTTCCTAGCCACCTCTGCAGGGAGTTCCATAGAAAATGGAAGAAGAAACCCAGCCAGTCCAAGGGTTGTTAAGAGCTTAGTTAATAAGCTCTGCTTGGGTGAAAGCTTTTCACTCTTCCCCTCAAACAGATTTCTAGTTAGAGCCTAGTCTCAGGCACTCGGGACCAACATGGAAGCCTTGGCGACCCCCCAGCCTGAGCTTCTCCACTGTCTGATTCCTGTTGCTGTCAAAATCCCAAACCTGGAGGTCTCTGAAGAGCCAAGGCCAGTATCAGGGCCTTTCCTCCATGCCTCCACATATTGCCCGGATGTTGGGCAAAGCAGAGGGAGACTGCCCAGAATTCCTGGTAGGACATCTTTGCCAGAAGGTGAAGCGGGGGTGCTGACTTTGCTATGAGTTTTCAGGTGTTCCCGTGGTCTATAAGCTGTGGAAGCTCATTAATGTCAAAAGAAGTTAAGAAAAGGTAGGATAAAGGTATCATTTCCCCTTTTCCATGAAGGAAGCTCCCAGACTGGGGAGGAGAAGAACCACATATGCTTGCCTGGAGTCTCTCTGGGCAACGTGGGATGGCATCGGCCCCAAGAAATTGGTCAGACCGAAGCAGGTGTCCTTAGACACACCTGGAAGCTGTGCCAGGCTGGGATCGGTGGGACGCAGTGCAGGGCCAAGAGGGAGATACCCTCATTCAAGTTCTGCCACTTACCGACTGTGGGACCTTGGGGAATTAACCGAGCCGTTTTGGGTTTCGTCACTTACATTCAACAAAATGGGAATAATGCCAACCTCACGGTGTTGTGAAAATTGAATACACACACACACACACACACTCACACAATTCATCATCTGTGCTTTCCAGCTTGAGTTTCTTTAAAAGGAGAAATGACCACCCCTTCTGGAATTCTGTGGTTCTTCCTCCCCTGCCATCATCTTCCACAGCTGTCATGACATACCTAATTGAACAGCATTTTTTACGATCAGCTTTACTCCTATCAAGTCTTCACCTTAGTGTCATTAGACGACTGCACATTTAACATTCAAGGGAGCTTCGTTACATGACTGGATAGATGGCATAAACGGGTTTGGATACAAATGCAAAGGACTCTTAGCCAGCAAATGACCTGACTGCTTGGAGCAGAGGTGCCCAGGCATGGTGACGGATGGACTGCTGACCATGAGCATCCAAGAGGCCCTGAGCCTCTGTGGAGGACACCGTCGGTTATACTGCCCGTACACCCTTGCCCTTGGCACATGGGTGCACATTGGCCTGACTTCCAACTGCCAATGCCTTCATTTCCTTGCCTTCCCTTAGCACCAGGGCTCACTTTGCTGCCAGAGGTGCCACAAAACTATGGGAATTCTCACCCCAGTGACTGCTGGGAACTGGTGAATACATACCCCGGCTCCCTCCCCTATAAGGTTGGGAGTCTAACCCTGGGTTTCTCCGGTTAAGCTCCAGTCTGCTACAGAGGTAACTGGCTTGGATGCTCGGACTTCCTGGCTGCCTTCCCTTCCTGACATCTTCCTGGTGCTCCCTTTACCTCCTAGATAAACTATATGCTCTTGAATCCTCGATTCCATTTGCCTCGGAGGAGCCCAAACTAAGACAGTATCCGATGTGAAGTTTTACTCCGGAGATGGAGAACACAGGACGATGTGGTGCGTTAGTTACTTGAAGGTCACCATACACACAATCCCCGTCTCCCAAAGATGTCCTCATCCTAATCCCTGGAACTTATGCATATGTTACTTTACAGAGTAAGAGGGACTCCGCAGATATGATTAAATCCAAATATCTTGAAGTGGGTCTGATGTAGTTGCAAGAGTCCCTGTAAGAGGGAGGCAGTGGAGTCAGAGTGTGGAGAAGACCATGTGACAACAAGAGCCGTGGGGAACAGAGCTGGAAAAGAACGATGCTACCATTGGCTCCGAAGATGGACGGAGGGGGCCATGAGCCAAGGCACAGAGGGAAAGACAAGGGAAGAGATGCTCCCCCGGAGCCTCCAGAAGGAATCGGTTCTGCTCCACCATGATTCTAGCCCCATCGGTTACATTTTGGACTTCTGGCTTCCAGACCCGTAACAGAATAAATCTAGGTTGTTGTGAGCCACTGAGGTTATGGCAGTCTGTTATAGTGGCAGCAGAAAACTAGCCCACCATCAAATCAGTGCATCACTTTTAGCGGATGCTATCTATTCCCATTTTGCAGATGGGAACACCGTCACTCAGGGGTGGAACGGCTTGCCTCTGAGGTCAAAGAGTGGCAGAGTTGGGATCAAACTCAGTCTGTCCAACCTTAGCAATTAATTCTCCTCCACCCACAACCCCAACATTGATTCTAAGAGGCCAGCTTGTACGGAGGGGCCGGACGGACTGTGTTCCGACAGCAAGCGCGACTTAGCGTCTGGGAGGTCAGAAGTTAACAGCTCTGCGCGGAAAGCGGGAAGGCGGGAGGACAAAGGGAGGGAGAGCTGCCGAGCCCCCGGACGGCAGAGCTCAGCTTGGCGGGGAACCAAGGCGCCAGCGCCATCTCCCCCGCCCATCCCCCAGCCAAAATCCCAAAGGGAACCGGTTCCTGCCGGGGAACTTGCTCGCTCCGCGCAAACACCCAACTCTGTGCTTCTGCGGAGCCAAACCTCCGCCAGCGGATCTGACTCCCTCCCGCTGCCACAGGGCTCCTCCTGGAGTGGATCACCTAAGGAGAAGCGAGCTAAGCCTGCCCCTCCTGCCCCCGTGCACCTCGCCTACCCACCCCGGCTGATACGCCAGATCCCCAGCAACACAAGCCTGGCGGTGTGCAAGTAGCCCAGACGGGACACGCCACCCCACGGTGAATCCCGCCCCTAGGAGAGGGGAAGAGAAGGCACACACCAGTCTGACTGTGGCCCCAGCGGTGGGTTGGGGGCAGACATCGGGTCGGACTGCGGCCCCGCCCACTAACTCCAGTTATACACCACAGCACAGGGGAAGTGCCCTGCGGGTCCTCACCACGCCAGGGACTCTCCAAAATGACCAAACGGAAGAATTCCCCTCAGAAGAATCTCCAGGAAATAACAACAGCTAATGAACTGATCAAAAAGGATTTAAATAATATAACAGAAAGTGAATTTAGAATAATAGTCATAAAATTAATCGCTGGGCTTGAAAACAGTATACAGGACAGCAGAGAATCTCTTGCCATAAAGATCGAGGGACTAAGGAACAGTCACGAGGAGTTGAAAAACGCTTTAAACGAAATGCAAAACAAAATGGAATCCACGATGGCTCGGCTTGAAGAGGCAGAGGAGAGAATAGGTGAACTAGAAGATAAAGTTATGGAGAAAGAGGAAGCTGAAAGAAAGAGAGATAAGAGGCCAGCTTGTAAAGCCATTACCCTGGGGTTGGTTTTCCTGTGTCTACAATGCCATTAAAAGGTTCTACAAACAAGAAACACGTCAAGCCTTGCAAAGATGATAGGAGAAGCTCACAGCACTTGGCACAGGGCCAGAGCCTAACTCAGGACTCACGTAATAAAACCTGCTTTACGGGCGCCTGGTTGGCTCAGTTGGTTAAGCAACCGACTCTCAATTTCAGCTCAGGTCATGATCTCACAGTTCATGGAATCCAGCCCCTGTTGGGCTCTGCCCTAACAGTGCAGAGCCTCGTTGGGATTCTCTCTCTCTCTGCCCCTCCCCCACTTGTGCACTCGCTTTCTCGGGCTCTCAAAATAAATACACAAACATGAAAAAAAATTAATAAAAATAAAACCTGCTTAGATGAGGCCCAAGACAGAGTCACTGATTTTATTCTTTTTTTTTTTTTTTTTTTTGAGAGTGAGAGTGTGTGGGGGGGGGGAGGGTCAGAGAGAGAGGTATGTGTGTATGTTGGTGGGGAGGATAAGAGAGAGAAAGAGAGAGAGAGAATCTTAAGCAGGCTACATGCCCAGCACGGAGCCCAACTTGGGGCTCAATCTAACAACCCTGGGATCATGACCTGAGCTGAAATCAAGAGTCAGATGTTTAACCGACCGACCCATCCAGGGTCGCTAATTCTATTCTAGAGTGACGTGGGACAGCCAAGACACCATAGAGAAAACAACTGCTACCATACTTCAGAAGAAACACAAATGCTTCATTGAGCAAAAGAAATGAAATTTGAGGTCTAGCGGCCAAGGAGCATCCACCAGTGGGATGCGGGTAGGAAGTCTTTGCACCACGTCTCCGCATGAATAGCCCATGAATACAGCGTGTGCGTGTGTGTGTGTGTGTGTGTGTGACCTACACATCTTCTTTGGGACAGGCCACGACTGTCTAATGTGGGTGACAGTGTTTCAACTGCAGCTTTGATTGTTTCTTTGCATTCTTGGAGAAACTCAGCGCCCAGGAAGTTACACTCCGCCCGCTATTCTCGGGTTGGTTCCCCCCGCGGAGACGCCCGGCGGCTCTCAGCACCCGCGAAGGTGCTGCGGTCACAGTCAATGCGGCTTTCGGCTCGCATTTCCTCTCTCCCATCACGCATTCCCTCCTCTCAGATCTGACAGCAAACGTGCAGGATGTCCGATATGACAAATCGGGTTTTAAAACAGCCACGGGAAATAAAAACAAAGAGATCTCCTTCTAGACTCTGGTATGAACTGTTCTGGGAGAAGAAGCGGAGAGAAGATTTTAATGGACTCACTGGGAAACCAGTTCAAATGAGAGAAAATAGGTGTTGATGGTGGCGGGCGAGCGGCTGACAGTCCTGATGCATTCCGTCTTTTACGGGACAAACGACGGTGAAATCCACCTTGCGCCGAGTTACCTGCATTTTGAGGTCTCCTGGACCTAGGATGTCGTGAGCGGGGACACAGCCAAACATGTCCTGGGTGAGTAAGGGAAGGGTTTATTACAGAGCTTCTGGGTCGGGTAACTGTACGTTCTTTTTACGACTCTTTGTGTTAAATGAAATTTTTTCTCTGTGAAAAAATACAAGAACAAAGCGTGGTCTATAACACACAGTGGAGTCTTATTCAGCTTTAAGAAAGGAAGGGCATTCTGACATGTGCTATAGCATGGCTGGACCTTGCTGGCTAAGTGAAATAAGCCAGCCACAGAAAGGATAGATATTGTTTGATTCCACTTACACAGGGTACTTAGAGTGGTCCGAGTTATAGAAACAGAGGGTGGAATGATGGATACTAGTGGCTGGAGAAGGAGAATGGGGAGTTAGTGCTTCATGGGGACAGAGTTCCTTTCTTTTTAAAAAACGTTTATTTATTTTTGAGAGAGAGAGAGAGAGAGAGAGAGGAGGGGCAGAGAGAGAGAGAGGGAGACACAGAATCCAAAGCAGCCTCCAGGCTCCGAGCCGTCAGCACAGAGCCCGACGCAGGGCTCGAACTCACGCACTGCAAGATCATGACCTGGGCTGAAGTCGGACGCTTAACCGACTGAGCCGCTCAGGCGCCCCTCATAGGCACAGAGTTTCAATGTTGCAGGATGAAAAGAGTTCTGGAGATGGATGGTGGCCGCGAACGTGTTTAATGCCATTGAGCTGCACGCTTAAGAATGGTTAAAATGGTAAAATGTTATGTCCTGTGTATTTTACAACACACACACAAAATATGTAGCAACTTCGAGAAACATACTAGAGCTGAAACGGAACTGTGGGATTTGGGAGCTGAAAGGGATTACAGTCATGAGCTGGTCAGTCCAGAGTTTCTACAATGCCAGTGTTGCAACAGATCAGTCAGGGGCGACCCAGGCATTCCAGGCCTACTATTCACCCAGGAGAGGCGAAAACCTAATTCGACAAAAGACTTGCATACAAATGTCTGTAGGAGCTTTGTTCACAAGAGTCTAAAACCGGAACCGATCCAAATGTCCGTCAATAGATCAGATAAACTAATTGCGGTTATATCGGTACAATTTAGTCATCCTCAGTGATAAAATGAATGAATATGGAACGCACAACACCTTGGATAAATCCCAAAAAGAGTTTTCTGAGTGAAGGCAGCCAGATATGAGAGCATAGCTATTGTAGGATCCATGGCGGTGAACGACAAAACTGATCTCTATTGATGGAACTCAGAACGGTGGTTGCATGGGAGGAGGGCAGTGTGGGAATTTTCTAGGGTGATAGACATACTTGATATCTCCATAGGAGTGTGGATTATATGGGGCGCCTGGGCGGTTCGGTCGGGTAAGCGGCAGACTCTCGATGCCGGCTCTGGTCATGATCTCGAAGTCGTGAGATCAAACCTCATGTCATGCTCTGGGCTGAGTGTGGAGCCCGCTTGGGATTCTCTCTCTCCCTCTGCCCCTCCCCCCAACTCACATGCTCCCTTTCGCTCTCAAAATAAATCAACGAACATTAAAAGAAAGAAGTATGGATTACATGAGTGTGTGCATTTATCAGAACTCATCAAACCATATACCCGAGATCTGTGCACTTCAACTGCACGTGAGTTACCTTACAATCTTTAAGGAGGATAATTTTACAGAGTCACTCAGGGAGCTTATCAAGAATATCGCGCCCCAGAGCTTCTGGTTGAGTTGGCCCGCAGCGGGAGTCAGCCTCCGAAGGCTTCAAATATCCACAGGCCAGTTGTATGGCCAGCTGGCTGTCAGCCACGCCACTCCCTCCTGCCGTGTTGGTCTTGAGGTCTCGAGACAGGAATGCCTTCCCACAGCCCTGTCTCCCTGCATCCTTCACCCTGGAAGGTGCTGCCTTGGACCTCGGCTCACAGAGCACAAGTCACTTCTCAGGTGTGCTCAGTAATACCAGACCAAGTCCTTTCTTAGGCAGAGGGCAGGAATGAGGTCCTTAGGAGTGCAAACTGGGGAGCCTGACTGCCCGGGTTCAAACCCCAACGCCCCTCTGACTAAGCTAAGGAACCTCGGGCAAGTCCGTACGCCTCAGTTGTCTTATCTTAGCCCTCCCAGGATTAGCTAATTCCGAGAGACAGCAAACAGCTAGCCTGTGAGCCTGCCTTTGACATGCACACCAACCAAGCCAAGGCCCACACCCCCAACCAGCTCCTTTATCAAACCCTGACAAAGCAAGCCAACGTTTCCCTTGCCCGGAATTGCGCCAGGGTCAGGAACCAGACAACCAGGACCACCAGGACTGTCCAGAGCCCCCCCCCAAATTATTCAGATTTCACAGTCCTAAGCTTATTTACCCTACCTGACCTATCCGTTCCGAGAATACCCCAGTAAACACTCTGGCCTGTGCTTTCTCCTTGCCCCCCTCTCCCTCCTAACTTGGTACTTCCCCAGGTGGCCCTGCACGGTGTGGCCTTTTCTCCCTCTTCTTTTGGGAACTACGAATCACAACAACCTTTTCAATAGCAATCACCTCCTGGTCTCTTGGCTTTACCAAACCCGTATAAACCCCCAAGTCCAGGTGCACGTTAATCCAAGCATGGAAAGAGTGGCCGGCACATAGCGGGTTTGCAAAAGGTTGAGTTCACGCGTGAACAGAATGTCTTGCTACTTTTTCACGGCACTCACCGCCACTTGCGATCATATGTTTGGGGGATTCTTTGATTAACACGTGTCTCATTAGCCTCTCAGCTTTTTTTTTTTTTTTAATTTTTTTTTTTTAACGTTTATGTAATTTTGAGACAGAGAGAGACAGAGCGTGAACAGGGGAGGAGCAGAGAGAGAGAGGGAGACACAGAATCTGAAACAGGCTCCGGGCTCTGAGCCGTCAGCCCAGAGCCCGACGCGGGGCTCGAACTCACGGACCGCGAGATCGTGACCTGAGCCGAAGTCGGGCGCTTAACCGACCGAGCCACCCAGGCACCCCAGCCTCTCAGCTTTGAGAAGGAAGGCTGATATCCACTTTCTTATTCACTATTACACCACCAGCTTCTAGCCAAGGACCAGACAGAGACTTGACTGATGACGGAGGATGCACTGGTTTTGCAGTCGAGCCCCCTCCCTGAGTAGGTAGTGAAGTCTAAGCCCCGGGGTGGGGGTGTGACGACTCATCAAATCCCACAGCCCATTTGAGGTGGAGCTAAGGTGTCAGGGCCCCTCGACCCTCAAGGTCCCTTCCCCCACACCAGGCAGTTCCCCCCGAAAACCTGTGAGCAATTCACGTCCCTTGAACATCCCTGTCTGCACATGCTGAAGCTGCGTGGGTGTTCAAGAAGTTCTGGAATGTCTCCTTGCCGGGCTGCGGTCCTTTGCACACCCCACTGACCTTGTTTTCAGGCATTTTACACATACGTGCCTACATACAGATACATACACATATACACATACGCACATATATGTATTTTCCTGTCGCTGCTAGCAGCTTTTTGACGTATTGGTGTAGACCTTGAAACTATTTTAGACTTGGCAGGCCATGTCCTGATCCCACTTCATAGATGGGAGCTGGCTCACGGGATCCTAATCGATGAGTCCTGAGTGGCCTCCTCACATATGACGTAATTGCAACGCTGAATCTCAGCTCTTCCCGGAGGGAAGCCCCGAGTAACTTCCCTCGGCTTCAGGGTAGTGGGTGCCTGTCATCACCAAGGCCTGGGAATCTTAGGGCCTGTCATCAACTCTCGGAGTTCTTGGATTCCACTCCCAAGCCCCCAAGCCAGAGAGACCAGCTGCTGGTCTCAGGGGTGAGCAATTCATAAGCCAGCTGACTTCTGCAGCTTGAAAGGTTCACTTAGGTTGACCATGGAGATATGTCTGCCTTTCCAACGGGAGTCGTGGGTATCACCCTTCAAGTTCCAAGAATCATTTTAATGGTGGCCAGGTCTCCAAAAAATAAGACATGTAATTATCCCCACATGTCCCTGAACCCAAGAGACAGCAGCATGGGGTTGAAGAAAGGGCCTAGGTCTTGGGGCTTGGGTCCCAGTCAGGCCTTCAGCCACCCTTTGACCTTGGTCATATGATTCAAGTTCTTAGGTTCTCAGCCTTCTTTACAAAATAAAGACGATAAGGTCTATCATGTGAAGCAAGGCATGCAAAGCTCTTGTCACAGCGCCAGGCACACAGCAGGCACTAAATAAATGTTGAAATATGAAGACGATGCTGTCAGTGATGACAACACACCAGCTGAATGCAGCCTGACAGCTTACCCAGCCGCCTTCTCATACATTGTATGTATGTGTGTTTATTTATTTTGTCAGTGAGACATAATTCATCGCGAAAAAAAAAATTTACACTTTTCAAGTATGTATTCAGTGATTTTCTGTCTATTCACAAAGTTGTGCAACCATCATCACTACATAATTTTCATCAGCCCCCAAAGAAATCCTGCACCGATCAGCAGTCACTCCACATTCTCCCCTCCCTCCAGCCCCTGGAAACCGCTACTCTGCTCTCTGTCCCTATGGATTTGCCTCTTCCGGGTCTTTCGTAAGAATGGACTCCCAATACGTAGCCTTTGTGTCTGGCTTTTTCACTTAGCATGATGTTTTCAAGGCCCGTCCATGTCGCAGTAGGGATGTACCACTTGTGTTGATCCATTAATCAACCGAAGGACATCTGGGTCGTCTCCACTCTCTCGTGCCCATCCATTATTTTATCACAACCTTCCCTACAGGAGAACAGAGCAGGTATAATCTCACCCATCACAGAGATGGGAACAAAGGCTCAGGGAGGGGAAGTGACCTCCCTAAGGTCACTTAGCTGGCTGGACACATGCTAGGGATCAAGGTCAATCACCCTGACCAAGCTCAGTCAATGCCTCAGAGTGAGACAAGAAGGACCGGTGTTTTGTGTTTGTAGAAGGAATCCAACAGCATATTAAGATCATTTCAGCTTGGCCCTGCGGGCAGAGGAATGAGCATAATTAAAGATTATCTTGCTTTGTAACCCCAGCAGGGTAGTCAACAGCTGATTCCAAGTGGATTGGTGCCAGCATCTAAGAAGGGAAGACAGCTCATTCTTACTAACTAGAAAACCCAGGAAAAACCCAATCTCATGCTCAGGGCTTTGCCTGGGGACACTCAGGTTGCATGTGGTGGTCACCCTCCCTCCACCATTCCCGGCAAGTCACATCAGATTCTCCTCTGCCTCCTTTGTATTTTTTTGCCCCTTTTTAGCCCTCTTGTGCTCAGAGCTGGAGGGGCTAAGCATGCACGTGGCAGAGAGCAAAGCCAACAGGAAAGTCACCCACAATCAGGGGGAAAAAAGGCAGAAATAACCCACAAGGCAAGAAGGGAGTCTCTCCTATCAAAGACAGGGCCAGAAATTCCTCTGGAATGATAACTCCTGGGAAGTTCCAAGTTCACATGCAATGAACAAACCATTATTGAGCACGTACTTTTATTCAGTATTCATTCACCAAAGTATTTATTCTGCACCTACTGTGTGCCAGGTCTGGAAGCATCAGAAGACAAAGTCAGAAGAAAACAGTCTGTCTCTGAGATTCAAATTCTCATGATGGAGACAGATCAAAGGTAGGAGGAAATAGAGAAAGTAATAAAGGAAGGAAATGAGGTTGGGGTGGGGGGGGGCACAGTCAGTCTGCCCCGCTGGACTAGGTGCCACACACACTGCCATAGGCATTGACGACACAGTCACGAAAGGCCCAGGAGCATCTTCTAAGTGGAAGGACCACCACAGCAGGAAAAGCAGCCGAAGCTGGAGGGGAGGGTTTATGGGGAACATGCCCCAAAGTCCATACGGCCACCCACCACCTCTCTGGGCACCTCCTACACATGTCCAGGGGTCACCCCGAGGGCCCCTCGTGCTGCTGAGCATCTGTGCCTCACTCTGAAGACGTGACTTCCGGGGCCCCTTCACAGCTGCCCCTCCACCATCAGGTCAGGGTGTGACTGATCTTGCAGAGTGAACACAGCACAGCCTGTGACGGGCTGTGGCTTTTGCTCTTAGCAGCCGTGATATCCCCAGAGGAGGAACAAACCAGCTATCTCAATGGGCTACACGAAATAGTGCAGTCCCACCACTCTGTCCAAATAACTCACATCATGGGACGGACCCCAGTGCCAGTGTGGGGCACCTGGAAGGGAGGGAACACGGATGCCGTGATGAGAAAATCTCACTGAGAACATCCGCAGACAAAGTCATTTCCCAACCGATTTCGTGTTGTTTTTTTTTTTTTTTTTTTTTTATCTTTTTAAATGTTTATTTGTTTTTGAGATACAGACAGAGCATGCGCGGGGGAGGGTCAGGGAGAGACGGAGACACAGAATCCAAAGCGGGGCCCAGGCTCTGAGCTGCCAGCACAGAGCCCGACGCGGGGCTCAAACTCAGGAGCCGTGAGATCATGACCTGAGCCGACGTTGGCTGCTTAACTGGCTGAGCCACCCAGGCACTCCCCCAACTGATTTCATTTTTCATCCAAACCTCTGTCTAGCTCCAGCTAAGGACCCACTCACACCGCCGTGGCGTGAGTGGACAGCAACATCCCCAAGTCAGCCTAGAACCAATGGCTGATACAATCAGCCTCACGTCTCTGCTCAAGCTTCGAACTGCCCAGCTTGCCCTGGTGAGCAAAGAAGGCCCGGGGCTGCAGGAGTAATGTCTACCTGGGGAGGTGACATCTACCTCCAGGGGGCAGAGACTGTTAAGGGAGAGGAGGGGTGTAAGCCCGGCACCTGCAAAGTGCCCCTTCCCTCCCAAGTCCAGGACGAGCCTTGCTTTCAGCCGTGAGTCCACTAGCTTATCACATCCCTATACAGCTGGTTCACGGTCCCGTGGTGACCACAGATGTATTTAGAGAGAACGTATTTTCCAGTTTTGCGGGCAAGATCTTCTTGGCATCCAACAGGGTTCACTTCTAGTTCTACTGTTCCCCTCAATGCTTCCTAATGAAAATACACAGATGATCTGCTGGAGAAGCCAGCAGATCAGGGCCAGTGACACAGGACTGGAGATGTGACCTGGAGAAGTCCAGGCTCTGCTCTGCAGGTGGCCCCCCGTCTGTCTGCCTTTGAGCAAGTTTCTGCTCCTCTCCGAGGCTCTGTTTCCCCATCGAAAGATAAGAAGGCTGGATTGCATTGGTGGTTCTAGAACCTCCACGTGCACAAGAATGGCCTGAGAAGCTGGGTGAAACTCACATCCTGTGGGCATCGCCCCAGAGTTGGATTCGGTAGGTCTGGGGATGGGGCGAGAAAGTCTGCATTCTAATCAAGGTGCAGTGGTGAATCAGATCCATGGAGAGTGAGGGCCACACTTGACAAACTCTGGACTCAATGAACCATAAGGGCCTTTTTAAGATTCTGAGTGTTGAGGGCCTCCTGGGTGGCTCAGTTGGTCAAGCATCCAACTCTTGATTTTGGCTCAGGTCATGATCTCACGGTTCGTGAGACCGAGGCCTGCACTGGGCTCTGTGCCGACAGCGCGGAGCCTGCTTAGGATTCTCTCTCCCGCCGTCTCGGCCCTTCCGCCTCCCAAAGTAATTAAACAAACTTAAAAAAAAAAAAAAAAAGATTCTGAATGTTAAAGCTGTTAGGGCTCCTTAGTCTGGCAAGAGGAAGCTCAAGCAAGAGGTGGGGAGGGGGGTGCTGGCCCCCAAAACTCAGGAGAGATTTGGTATGAAGATGCTGACTTGTGCGGATTCCTCGTAGCTGCCCTGAGCCCAGCTGCCCGACCTCTGGAGATTCTGTGAGCCCCCTGATGACCTCTGCCTGCTTAAACTGGCCAGGAAGCAGTTCTGCTGTCTGCACCAAGGCACCTGGGTACAGGTGGTAACACTGAGTGCTACCAGAAAAGGGAGAAACGTTGCTTGGGTGGGACCTCAGGCAAATGAGCTTTCAAAGATCCTCAGCCCGGCAGTCCTTCAAGAAAGCGCCACACAGTTATGGAATTGACCTGTCAAAAGGGAGGGGCTCTGGCCAACATCACACTCGAAGGTTCCTCCTCCTCTAGAGACAATAGTGACCTGTCCACACGACAGTCCAGCCAAGAATACTGGGCAGAGGACACGGGAGAGAAAACCTGACTGGTTTTTTTCTTCTTCTTAATCTACTCCTCAATTTGGAGGAAATGAGCCAAAATAAGTGAACCATGAAGCGAAGGCTGTGGCCTGGGGTGGGCTTTTGTTCCGGAAGCAGGGGAGCGAATGCAAATGAACCCAGAGCTGTCCTTCCCATTGTGGCCCTGATCTCTTTGACGTCACACACATCAGGCAAATTCCGCCAGCTCAGTCTCCATCAATAACCCCCGCCGGGGATGACGCGTCTCCCAAGAGAGAAAAAGGACAAATTCTCAGGCACGGATGTTCATTTCTAGGCTGCGGGACCTCTAAAGTAATGAAAGGCCAACAATAATTAGAAAGTGTTTTTGTAATACTCTCCTCTCTGAAGACAGTAACATACAAAGGTGCTCGGAGACTCGTGCTAATGGGAAAATGGGATGTTCTGAAAAGAGCGCCTTTGAATCTGCACTCCCCGGCCAGCTCCCCGGCAGTTGTAGACGCACAGATTGAGGGTCTGGTTTTCCAATTTTCAGAAAATACAGGGCAAGAACTTTCTGGATGGAAGTGAGGTTTAAAAAGAAAGAGAGAAGAAAGGCGGTGAATTAAAAGGAGATACAGACATGTATGTTCATTCTGACTTTTCTCAGTTCCATGGAGTTTCCTTCCCGAGCATCATGAAATTAGGATGTCTCCAAAAAAAAAAAAATACATGGGCTCTTTGTCCATTGGGGAAAACTCTACTGCCCTTCTCTGAATGTCCAAAGGCAAGAACAGTGGGTGATGGGCATATCTCACAGCCTGACCACGAACACATCAAGTGTGGGCCTCAGGAGCCGGTACAAAGCAAGCCTTTAGTATACATCCTATGATTGGTTGAGGGAAGGAAGGATAAAATAAATAGCTCTCCATTCCCCTAACCTGTGGCCTGGCACCCATTTCCCCTCCACTCCTCCAAAAACCCGGACATCTACTCACTCACTCAATAACTATTTATTGAGCCCCCGCTATGTGCCAGGCACTGTTCTAGGTGCTGGGGTGGGTTACAAGGTGGATCAGACAGATGGAAGTCTTGCCCTTCTGGATCTTAAATCTTAATAGGGGAAGCAGGTTATCAATAAGACGCACGTAAGTTAAATTATGTGAGATCGTGGCATGTGCTTCGGAGACGGAATGGAACAGAGACGAGGCACAGGAGGTAGCAGGGGAGGGTTGCGACCTCATTGTCTCTGACAGGAACTTAATATTAGCCAGTTGGACTCATGTAAGTGCTCCTTCCTCCTGATGTCTTTGCTGGCCACCCTGGCCCATTTATTGATGGTGAGCCGACTTCTCAGTGACCCTGTCTACCTAGGTTTTCTCAACATCGGCATTACTGACCGACATTCTGGACGGGCTCGTTCTCGGGTTGTGGGTGTCCTGTGCCTTGTGCGATGTTTAGCAGCACCCTTGGCCCCTACCCACTCCGTATCAGTAGTACTTAGACCCCCAGCTGTGACAACTAAAAATGTCTCTGGACGTTGCCGATGTCCCCTGAGGGGTAAACATCATCGTGGTTGAGAACCAATGGTCTACCTGGCTGTTCAAACAGGGCCAGTGGGCCAGCAGTATGAGCACTGCCTGGGGATGGGCTAAAAGTGCAGAATCTCAGGTATGACCAGATCTGTTTAATGAGCATCAGTATTTTAACAAGGTCCTTGGGCGGTTCATATGCACATGAAGTCCCCGGGAAGCAGGGGTCTGCACCACTCATTGGACCCTTACAGCCATGATTCTCGAACATGGTATGCATCAGACTCCCCTGGAAGGCTTCTACAAAGTAGGGGTGGCTGGGCTCTTCCCCAGATCTATGGAACCAGAATCTAATGGCATGGGGTAATGGTATCTGAATTTCTGGCCAACTTCCCAGGTAACTGACGCATACTACCATTTGAGAATCATTGTGTCAGACCAGTGGCTCTCCGAGTATGGTCCCCAGACCAGAGCCTCTTGGTACCTATTAGAAATACAAACCGTCAGGCCCCACCTCAGATCCACTGAAGCAGAAACTCCAGGGCGGGGATAAGCAATCTGTTTTAACAAGGCTTCCAGGTGATTCTGAGGCTCAGTCAACTTCGAGAACCACTGTCTTTGACTAGAGGGTTACAAACACAATAGCCTTCAGGGATACGGGCAGGAAGGTATGGAACGAATAAAGGTGAAATATCTGGAAAGGACCTGTAGTCAACTAGAGACTCTAAGTTCTTGCTCATAATATTTGGATGAAAAACAGGACAGAAAGAAAAAGAAAGCTCCCTGGCCACATAAAACCTCTGCAGACCCGATCAGCGGGGGGAGGGGGGCTCCCATCTGGCCATCTTGCAAGAGGTAATACCTTATATGGCTGTCGTCTTCCTACGAAAACCTGGATGCCTCCTCAAGTTAGCAGTGATCTCCTTGAGGACAGATCTCTAGTTTGCGGTAACCTGTAATAAGCTGGTGACACCCAGGAAGTGCTGGTCAGATTCTGATGAATTCTCACTGCGCCAACTGCTTCCAAACAAAAAACGCACCGAGGAAAGTCTCGGCTGGGAGAAGCTGGCATGTGGAAGACCAGGTTCTCAGGGCAAAGGTTGCACGAGAGCAGGGTTTCTCAACCTTAGCTGCGTGGACAACTAAGGTGCCACGTAGGTCTTTGTCAGGGGGGCGGGGAGGCTGTCTTGTTCCTCGAGGGTCGCTTAGCACCACCCCTGACCTCTGCTCACCAGATGCTGACAGCCCCCCACCCAACCAGAAATGTTCCCAGGCATTGCCGAAGGTCCTCTGGGGGCAAAACTGTCTCTGGCTGAGCACGACCGAATGAGAAGCAGGAAAGGACCAAAACGAGAGAAAAATCGGCCTTAATGTTTAACCGAGGTCCTGTTTTTCACAGCGTGACCCCGGCCAAGGATAGCATTGCCGTCCAGGGTACAACTCCCCTGGGGTGGGGGTGGGGGGGCGGAGGGCTGTCTTTTCTCTTGAGCAACCTTCGGGCTGCCTTGAGCTTTGTCCGATCTCGGTCAAGGCCCCCTCGTCCCCTCATCTAATCCTCCTTCTCCCCTTGCCTTGCACACCTGCTGCTCCCCAATAAACCCTCTGCACGTAGCTCCGTGCCCACGTCTGCTTCCAACACGGGAGCATCAGTAACGTGCCGGGCACCGCAGCCTAAGCCCTGAGCCTGACCTGCCTTGTGCTCCTCGTCTGTTCAAAACACCTGAAGAATCGAGAACCCTTGAGTGGTTCTCAACAGACCGAAGATGTTAGCTAACCACATCCATCCTCCCGATGAAGGCAGTGAGGGCTTCCCAAGCTGGGACAGGGGTGGATGGTGGGCGCCTTCAATAAGGGTTCTCAGCCTGTGTTTACAATGCCCGTCATTCTCACGCGATAGAAGAAACTCCTTGTGATAACATCAGGCGAAAAGATATTCACGAACATAAGTCTCTGAAAATCCCCCTTCGTCCAAGTCCGTGATAAATGTTCTCTGTCTGAGGGGGTCTCCAGGGTCTCTGTGTGGCTTCCATTCCGTGCACTGCTCTGGGAGGAGAGAATTCCAAACCCAGCTCCTGCTAAATACGTAACAGATTACAGTTACAAATTGATGGCAAGTGTGTGAGCTGCAGCCGGCTTCCTGCCAGGAGCAGGCACCTTTTCTATTATTTATTTTTAAATGATAAAAGCTCAAAGATGCATGTCACAGAAGGGGAGAGATTGCATTCCCAGTCTGAATTCCTGCGACAGACTCACTTTACCGGGGCAAGGGTAAGCAGCTCCTGACAGATTTTTAAAGCAGCATCAACATCCTGCAGGGGGTGGGGGTGGCGAGGAGGCGGGAAGTCCTGCTTCACAAAGAGCCAGAGAGGGAGGGAGACACAGGAAGGAGACCATCTCCTCCCCCGGCATGTTCTCTGGAAGAGAAAGTGGCCCACTCTCTCTTGAATCCAGAGAAAACAGTCCCCCACAGGGGGCAAGGAGACCTTCGGAGGTCACTCTGAGGGTTTAGGCCTCAACTTCCCCATCTGAGATACGGGGCCAAAAATCCTCCTGCCACTTCATATGGGTCCTTGTGAGGTCACGTGAGCACGTGATCAGGAGTGCGTGCCACGTGGTATGGCCCCATGGGAGACAAGAGAGCCCATCTCCGTGTCAGAGAAGGACTGGCCTTCCGGACTCTTTGGGGGCACTTTTTTGGTCCAGCTGACGGTGGCCCGAGTCTAGGTCACAAGCGCCCTGGGTAGCCTGCGGTCAGCGGCACCGTAGCAGCCCCCTGCCACCCTCGCTGTCCACAGTCACCAGCTCCTGTGTCTCTCCTGTGCCCCGGGTCCTGCTGATTCAAGAAAGGGAAACAAAATGGCGCCCTGGGGTCTACGGGCAGGGCAGCCGGTGTGTGTGTTTGGGGGGGTGATGGGTTTCCTCCACACGCACACAGGATTTCCAGAGCCCCTCGGGATTTCTCAAGGCAAATTTAAGGACAAGGACCTGCCTTTCTTCTCTTCGAAATGCTGAGTATGGGAAGCTGGGCTGCAAACAGCAAAGGCATGGTGCTCAGAGAAGGGGTCTGTGGCATGTCGGAGAGCTAAGGCAGAGGACGGCCACCGCAGCCCAGGGACGTATGAGGAGCCCCTGAAGCAGGACTGTGTGCTCCCCTGCCCGACAGCGAATGGGAAAAATCTGAGAGCATCTGAGATGCTTCCACTTATAAGAAAGGAAATTACATATAAAGTTCCCGAGTTTCCCGGAGACTTGATCCCCCCCCCCCATTTCTCTTCCTAATTAAAGATGTATTCAGAGGTGCCCGAATATCTCTGTGGAGTCGTATGATCCTAGCATTTTTAAGCAACATCTGAATCAGTGGGCTTTTTCCTGTGGTTCCCTCCTTATCATCTTTTTTTTTTTTTTTTTTTTAAATGCTTATTTATTCATCTTGAGAAAGATGGAGAATGCGGGCGGGGAAGGGGCAGAGCGAGAGGGAGCGAGAGAATCCCAGGCAGGCTCAGGGCTGTCAGCGCAGAGCCCGACACAGGGTTTGATCTCATGGGAATGATGAGATCACGACCTGAGCTGAAAACAAGAGTCAGACGCCCAGGGGCGCTTGGGTGGCTCAGCCGGTTAAGCTCTGACTTCTGCTCAGGTCAGGATCTCGCGGTTGGTGAGTTCGAGCCCCGCGTCGGTCTCTGTGCTGACAGCCTGGAGCCTGCTCCGGGTTCCGTGTCTCCCTCTCTCTTTGTCCCTCCCCTGCTCACATCCTGTTTCTCTCTGTCTCTCAAAAATAAATAAACATTTAAAAATATTTTTAAAAAGAGCTGGATGCCCAACCGAGCCATCCAGGCACCCGGCTTCCCCATCCTTTGTGAGTACTGTCACACCACAGTTCGTCCCACACTGCAGCCTAAGGGATTTCTATTTTCAAAAGGAAGATGAAGAAGATATATTTGAAGGTGCGAAGTGTGGGGAGACAGGGTTTTGTTCTGGTTCGGCTCCAAGGGGCAATCTGATCACCAGAGTTGTATGTAAGGGCACCTAATCAGACACTGAGAGCTATTTTCCTTGATTTCCTTTCCTCTTCTCTCTTTCTTTCTTTTTCTTTTCCTCTTTCTTTCTTTCTTTCGCACTCATCTACAGATACTGCAGAGAAGGTGGGTTGCAGCTGTGGGCAGTTATCTGGATCAACTTGAAGCCCCGTGTTTTGAAGCTTTTCAGTGGGAATCCTTCCACCCAGGAGGCAAGGTGGTTCCCACCGGGACACCCCTTCCCATTTTCTCTGTTTGCTACGGAATAATTACAACCCGAAGAGAAATCTGCCTGAGGTTAAAGTCAGCTGTTTGGATCGGATAAAATACAGCCAGTCTGCCTGGAAAAACGCGACGGAGTCAGTGTTCCTGTGCTGTGGGTGAATTCAGACCCTCAAACGCATAATCAGAGGCGCACGGTTAAGAGAATGGCACAGGCCTCTAATGTTCTTGCGAAAACGGTAATTTCCTCAGCTTCCTCGTGCTCGAGGAGTTGGGGACAAATGGATCGTTGGCTGAATGGCTCCCCGGCGTATACTCACCTACAAGTCTCCTCATCAGGGTGATTCAGACCCTTTGGAAGGGCCAGGTCTTCAAGGAAAGCCACTCATCAGGCGCTCTAAGGATGCCGACCGGCCGTTCCAGCTCCAGAGAAAGCAAGGGCTCACATCTTGCCTTGCTTCCCCTCGTTCGTCACGTGGGGATTGTGGCTGGCAACACGGGTAGTAGGCCCTAGTGGGTTGAATAATGTCCCGCCCCCTCCCCCCAACGCCCCCATTCAAGTCTCCCTGGAATCTTAGAATATGAACCTAATTTGGAAAAAGGGTCTTAATAGATGTAAGTAGTTATGGAATCCAGAGACGAATTCTTAGATTTAGGGTGTGTCCTTGTGAAAAGAGGAGAAAACCCAGAGAGACACTGGGGAGAAACCCACGAGAAGACAAAACAGGTGTTGGTTGGAAAGAGAGATTGGGGTAAGGTTGCCATAAACCAAGGAACTCTGGGAGCAAGAAGAGTCGAGGAAGGACCCTCCCCTAGAACCTTCGGTGGGTGTGTGGGCTGGCTGGTGCCTTGATTTTGTACAGCTGGCTTCCCCCACTATGAGAGAATATATTTTTGTTGCTTTAAGTCACCACTTTGTGGTAATTTGTCATGGCAGCCCTAGAAAACTCATATACGAGCTTCATTACTGCCTTCTATTACATTAGTATAGATACTATACTGGAAGCATATCTTAACTACGCACCATTCCCCAAGTTCTGAATCTCCAGGTCTCTCTCTCTGCAAACCTTTTCCTTCCTGGAGCCTCCAAATTGCAAAGGGAACATGAAACCGTTGGGCCCCAGTGGTGGGAGGTGAGCAGCTACCCAAATAAGGTGGCTGTGTCTTCGCAAAACACCTAGAGGGACCCCTGGGTCGTTCAGTCGGTGGAGCGCCCGACTTCGGCTCAGGTCACGATCTCACGGTTCGTGAGTTCGAGCCCCGCGTCGGGCTCTGTGCTGACAGCTCGGAGCCTGGAGCCTGCTTCGGATTCTGTGTCTCCTTCTCTCTCTCTCTCTGACCCTCCCCCTGCTCACACTCTGTCTCTCTCTCAAAAATAAACAGACATTAAAAACAAACAAAACAACTAGAATACAAACAGCTAAGATGATAAGAGTCGATGGGGATTCCGCATCTGACAACGGGCCAGTCGGTGCCAAACACTCTTTGGGATTTTCAGGCTGAATCCTTGGGAGGTAGGGGCGATCATCCCCTGTGCTTTCACACAAGGGGAACCACCCGCAGGAGGTCAAGTTCCTCCAGCGAGCAGAACTGGCTTTGACTCCCGGCCTGCAGTGCCCGCGTCCTGAACCAGCACCCTGCCACCCTCTGCCTCTCCACCCTGCTCGAACCCTAACAAGCACCCTAGGGTTGACTCTTGCAACCTCAGCTTTCTCGACACCAAGTATAAACAGATAGCACTTAAATAATTGATCTTGAGGGAAACGAAGCCATTGCATAACTTATTCATCAATCACTCTATCGGCACAACCGATAAATGTCATGCTTTTCATGCCTTTTCATGCCCCCTATTCAGGGGATGAAGAGGTAAACAGTGCTAACACGTTTCAATGTGCTTATTATTATTTTTTTTTTTTTAAAGGCAGCTATTGGACATTCTTGGAGATTGCTAAAAGGTAACAGAGAGAGGTTTGCCTAATTGGCTCAGATCTCCTGTTCGTCGGAATGCTGTGTTGTCCCGTTCCCAAGAGATGCTGTTGGCATGATACAGGACGGGGCAAGTCACAGCCTCTGGTTACAGTGTTTGTGTGGATAAGACCACTTTGTGGGGGGCGGGGTGGAAACAGGGACACATGGGCAGCTCCAAATGCCTCGCTAAGAATACAAAGCCAGGCTTGTTCCTAGGCAAGGGGACTGTGCTGATGGTTCTCAAACACTGGGCATCGGCATTAGAGATCTAAGACCGTCACGTCAGGAGAAACAGAGATGGATGTACACGGACTTCCGAAGAACTGAAATACTCATGGTTTTGGGGTTAGGGCTGCTACAAACGGTGCCTGGGACGCGGTGAGCTAAGCAACGCCTTCTTCCTCTAACAGTCAGTCCTGAAGACGACACTCAAGGAGCAGACCGAGACACACCCAGATGGCAACTGTAAGCTTCGAGGGTGTGTGGCTGGCTGTCCATTCCCTAAAGCTGACCAACATTGAACCTTCCGGCCTGTGGTGTCAGCAGCCCATTGACCCGCCATGGCAGACGCCCCAGAAGTCTCGTCTGGACTTGAGCACACAACAGGCAACTAGTCCAAAGACTAGCTGGTCAATCAGTCCAAAGAAAATGGTCACCATCCAGTCCGTCGGGAATAGGCCTCTGCGAAAGCCTGCCCGCTGGGGAGCGAGGCTAATGAAGTTGGTGTGCTTGGCCTCTCCCCCGGGGAACGCCTCTCCTTCCTGACCCGGGGCACACACAGACACCTCATAAAACCATACAAGACGGGTATGATTACAAAGCCACTTTATTGACGAAGAACGGAGGTAAAGAATAGTCCTCGGGATCACGCAGCAGCTAGGAGAGGTGAAGCTGTGATTCTACCTCAGGCCTCGCTGACTTGAGAAGCCATGCCCTTAAGGGGTCAGCAGACTGAGGCCCACTACTTGTTTTTGTAAATAAAGTTTTATTGGTAACACAGCCAAACCCATTCATTTATGTATTGTCTACAACTGCTTTCCTGTTTCAGCGACAGAGTTAAATAGTTTGCCACAGACACTGAATGATCCACAAAGCGCAAAATGTTTACTACCTAGGCCTTTACATAAAGTGTGCTGGCCCCTGCTCTTAACCATAACAATGTTCAATTTGATCAAAGGTGCAGGGGCCCCAGCACACAAAGCAGGGGTGGCTGAACCAGGTGGGAGGGTTAGAGGGCCCTTCCGGACGGAATCACCAGAGACCAGGACCATCCTCATATCCTTTATTCATCGTCTCTGACCTCTATCTAGCATTAGGATCATCCCTTCCCATGGCTCAAGAATCGCTCTGCCTCTCCGTGCCTCAGTTTCCCCATTCACAAACGTGGAGAACAGCAACATCGCTCATGGAATTTTCTCGAGATTTAAGTGAGATTTATGAGATAAAAGGCTCAAGACAGGGCTTGGCACAGAGTCTGCCCTCAATGACCCCTTCTTTCCTTCTTTCCTTCGGCCTGTGACCAACAACATCATTCTATGTGCCTGGCAAAAGTGTGGTGCCGTGGGGGAAGCCCCTGCCACCAGCCTGCTGTTCAACAGGCCCATCAGGTAGAGGAACAGAGAGAGCGCTCTGCTTTCTGGATAGATAAATACGCAAAAGGCAAAATGCAGCATACTCGAGGGGCCTTCTTACTGCATAGCCACCGGCCTTGTGTCGATATTATCGTGACCTTGCTGGCAACAGTTTGATCAGTGACTGTAGCTGTCCGACTCCTTGTGGGAGGAGACAGGACTTGCTATTACTTTCCAACAGATTTGAGTCTTCTGCATTTAAGCGCCCAATCTGTAGCTCGACTGTGGCTGTACAGGGCCGCTGCCAGACCTGGGTTTGAATCCTAGCTTTGCCGCTCATCAGTTATGTGACTTCAGGAAACTCACGCCCCGCCCCCGCCCCTACACACCCTCCCCTACCACCACCAGTTTTCACATCTGAGAAATGGGTGTGTGTGTGGCTAGAACAGTACCTGACTTAGATACTAAGTATCTGAATAGAAATGAGAAATCACATGTGCAGTCTTTAGACGCTGCCTGGCACAGAGGGAACCGTGGATGAGAGTTATTGTTCCTTTTATCCTTGAGGCCCCCAATGTCCCCCCATGGCAGGGGTCCACTGCCCAGTCCTGGGGGGGACGGGGTGGGGGGGAAGGAGGCATCTGTGTTCAGCCCCAGGCACCCGGGGGTGGCTCAGCACAGCTCAGGCTTCCAGTTTTTCTCTTTGCCTCCCAGGCCCTATTCAAGCAGGCGCTAATCGCATTATCGGGATTATCTCCCTGCGGTCTCCCGAGCAGGCTGCCCTGGGACTCGGGTTTAATTCCGTTTTAATAACAGGTTCTTAAACACATTTGAAAACAAAATTATGATGCCCTTTCATCCCTTCAGTTGGGGGAAAAAAAGCCTTCCTGATGTACAGTAATGTGTTGGGTTTTGTGTAGTCCTCTTGTTTTGTTGTTTGGATCTTTTTGTTTTGTTTGAGAATGCGTATTGTTTTGGAGATTGTTGGGGGCTGGGATTCCAGGCTTTTTCTGTTTCAGAATGATTTCCGTGGCAACAAAGGAAACAGCTAGTCTTCCCAGATGCCAGGACCTGCCTTATTTGAAAATTGCCTTGTTGTAGGGCCAACAGGGATCATGGTTTCTGAAAGCAGCAAACTCGCTTTAAGATGACATATCCAATTCAGGGACAGGCTTGGGAGAGACTTTGTGCATCTCGTATTCATGGAAAACATAACATTTTACTTTCCCAGGCAGGGCCAAGGTGGTGGTTGATTTTCTAGAAGTTTCCATTGATTGTAAAGGATACAACATATAGCACTGCCTGCGGGAGACAGGAATGGAAAAGGAACTCATTGGGCTTAAAGTGAGCAGAGCAGAGAGGCTAGGTACCTGATGATTTTTGTTCCCTAATCTTTCAATATTTTTCCCCATTACTGGCTACCACATCCTGGGAAAACAAAACAAAACAAAACACCATAGCGTCCTGGATTTCACAGAGGCTAACATTTCATCTCCTTGGTGATCTATAGAACTACCCCTAATTCCACAATTTGTAATACATTCCTTTGACTAGATTCTGCCTTTTCCTGGCAGCCTCCTTTAAAACAGAAATGTCATTAAAGCGGGTACAGGTGGAATTCCTGGCCAGTCCCTAACGATTCCTGTGTGAGTTAGGATAAGTCCAGGACTACCTGGGAAGTTACCTGGAGTGCCCTGACATAGCACGGAGTGGATGAACCTGGCAGAAGGGTTTGCTGTAGGAGAACGGGGGATAGAGGGAGAGAAGGAGTATGGGAACACAGAGCACTCACCAGTGGACAATGGCCTAAGCCACTTATTTGTGGGTACCCCTTCCACTGGAGACATTCTAAACCTGGTCGAAGGGGCGTCTGGGTGGCTCAGTCAGTTGAGCGTCTGACTTCAGCTCAGGTTACGATCTCACAGTTCCTGAGTTTGAGCCCCACATCGGGTTTGTGCTGTCAGTGAGGAGCCCGCGTCGGATCCTCTGTCGTCCTCTTTCTCTGTCCCTCCCCCACTCTGTCTCTTGTTGTCTCTCTCTCTCAAAAATGAATAAATATTAAAGAGAGAGAGAGAGAGAGAGAGAGACAGCTTAGGGGGCCAATGTCTCTGACCCAATGTGCACAATGTTATTATGTTTGTATTTTTCCCGAAGTCTATGCTTTTTACCAAATTCTCCAAGAACTCTGACCTAGAAAGATTATAAATAATCTTAAGAGCGGACATTTACTGAGGTCCTTCCAGGCGCCAGGCACAGAGCCTCACAAACACTGGTTCACCTGCTCCTCCCCTTCCACGGTGAGCTACGTTAGCACTTTGTTCCCTTATTACAGATAGAGAAACTGAGGTTCCAGCTTGGTCAAGCAGCAGAGAGAGCAACGATGGAAAAAATACCGGCTCACATTTATTTAGTGCTTACTGTGCGCCAGGCAATATTTATATATTATCTCAGGTCCTCATAGTCATTCTCTGCAGTGAAACACAGAGAATTTAAAAACTCACCCACGGCCGGGGCACCTGGGTGGCTCAGTCGGTGAGGCGTCCGACTTCGGCTCGGGTGGTGATCTCACGGTTCGTGAGTTCGAGCCCCCCATCGGGCTCTGTGCTGACAGCTCACAGCCTGGAGCCTGCTTTGGATTCTGTGTCTCCCTCTCTCTCTGCCCCTCCCTGGCTCATGTGCTCCGTCTCTCAAAAATAAATAAATGTTTAAAAAAAAAAATAAAACCTCACCCATGGCCACAGAGCCAAGAAGTGGCATCTCCTACTCCAGCCCTCCCCTGGAGTTTGTACGTACCTTGACCCCGCTCCTGACCACTGCTTCCGAAATGCCTCCTTCTAGCCCCCCACCGTAGGCTCCCACCCCGTTTCGCACGGGTCTCAGAAATCCACCAGGGGAAACTGCTTTCGCCCTAGGATGCTGGCTCTTTCGGTCTTCACAATCAGGTGAACGAAGGGAAGGCACGTCCTGGCACTGGGGAGCTGCCCCAACGGAGGAGGGGGCCTCACGGGTTCCGCCAGGGTCTGAGGACACAACCCCAGACCTGTTGTGGTGGGTGGTTCACCTGGGATCTGGAGAGGCCAGTCCCTGCCTCCAGAAGCCCGAGACTCAGCCTGAGAGCCGTAACCGTCTCGGTTTCCTTCACCTGTAAACTGGTGTTAGCCGCACTGCTTTGCATTGTTTTGAGGACGAAACAAGGGATGTGGATGAAGTGGCTGGTCTGTTAGTCTGTGAATTATTACATCTTGGGTGACGACTGTCGGTATTATTATTCTGAGATCTTCTGAACTCTGCCCCGGGGGAAATTTCCAGCCATCATCACCCTCTAAGCCGGGCGGACCAAACGGCCAGATTCCCTGGCACGGAGGGTTTCCCCGGGATGAATTTCAGTGCTCAAACCAGGAAAGTCTCAGGCAAACTGGGATGCGTTGATCACCCTGCTCTGAGCAAGCAGCTCCCTCCCGGCCTGGAGACCCCACTGTGGCTGCTCCCCGCCCCCAACCCCCAGCACGCAGGCACATGCATTGGTTCACCTGCTACATCCTGGAGCTACATTATTTGGAACCGAACAGAAACGTAAGACGCTTTCCCTTTCTGAAAAACAGCTCTGTATCAGAGCCACCAAAATGTCACAGCTTCCCCATCAGCGGAGAAGCAAATTGTTCTCATCTCTATCTGTCCCAGCAGCTAAGCCTGCTTATAATGAAGCACTATCCAAGCACTCGCCGGAGAAGGCATTTCAGACGTCCAGTGATTTAAGCCACCTCTGTTAAGCTCAAACAAACAAAAACCTATAAAGGGGGATTTCACTAATTCACTCTAATGACCAGGAGACCCATCCAAACACGCGACATTATCAGGGGGATGAGAAAAATAATTAAAAAACCAAAGAGCCGGGAGGCATGTAAATTTACTTTATTCAACCAGCAAGGTTACAAGGTAACTCAGTGCCATGAGTACTTGGTTATGGTCTGCCGGGGATGCCTCGGCCCCAAGTAGAGAACCCAGAAAGAGCCAGACAGGTGTCCCTAAGTCTCCCCGGCCTCCCTGGACTCTGCTTTCTCTGCTGCAGGGAGGAACCAGGTGGACGTGGGGAGATGGCATCTACACGAGAGCCCAGAGGAGTGGTTCTCAGAGTGCGGCCCCTGGGCCAGTAACAGCAACAGCACCTAATAACCTGTAAGAAATGGGAGCGGTTCTGAGGCTTATGTTTGAGAACCACCTGTCGGATCAGTTAAGGGCTTACTCAACTTGCTGGACAAAGCTAACAGCTGCTGCTCTCATTACAGATTCCATCACAGACCTGGCTGAGAGGGTGGCCTCCCCGACCCTGGGGACACACACGGGCAGGGCTGGGGTCCCTGGAGTAGAGGGACTATTCTTCCGGGGTGGGGGTGGGGGGCGTTGGCACGTGTCCCTGTGAGCTGCGTCTCGGAAGGCATTTCTATAAAGACTAACTACAGAGGTGACTTGGGCCTTGAAAGGGCAAACGCCACAGGCCCCGGAAGCAGCAGAGAGCCACAAAATGACCTCTGTGCGGGGGAGAGGGGCCTGGGGGCCTGTCCTGGGGAGGCCAGGAAGACTGAGAGAGGCCTTTCCTCAGCAATTTCTGAGCTCTCTACTGGGGCTGACAGCTGTACTGAGAGGCCACAGCAAAGAACTCAAGGTGCTGAGTTGAGTTGTAGCTTGCTAGGCAAATACTCTGTTGGCAAAATGTCTAGAAGCATTTTAGTTGGCACATCTAGGGATGAGGCCTGTTACTGGCTTCCGTGGGTAAGAGGCCCGGGGGCACAGGAGAGCCTCACAACAAAGAACGATCCCTCTCCAGATGTCAATCACGCCAAGGCTGAGAAAGGCGGATTTAGATGAAGTATTCATGCTTGACTAATGTTTAGCGAGCACCTACTGTCTCCCAGGTACCCTATCGGTTATCACACGCCTTCATTCGTTTAATCCTTAGAACAGATGTCAAAACTCCACGGGATGCAGCCCACAGATGTGTTGTGTGGCCTGAGCGGTGCCTTTTGTTTTTTTTTTTTTTAAACCAATATCGAATTAGCTGTTAACATTTAAAACTCAGGAAACATCATAGAAAGTCTGGGCTTCTAACTTTTCTTGAAAAATCACAAGGATCTGGCCATTCTGGGCCTGCATTCGTAGATAGAGAGAGCTGACTGGAGCTGCTGTGTATTTTAGCGGCTCTGATGTTTGCCACGGTCCCCAGCACTCCCCAGGGAGCTGTAATCAGCTGCCAGTCATCACTGCTCTTGTCACCTCACCTGGCACCTGCAGATGTATGAGCGTGTTACCTCCACATCAGAGCTTCACCCACACTCAGGGTTCCAACTTCCCCCCTGCACTGATATGTCTCAAACATGTATCCGTAACCCTTTGGTTTATTCGACATCTCTTCCCCTATTTCCAGTTACTACTGGACCTCTCCAGAAAAGAATGCTCTTGTAGAACTGTGAATGGGCTCGTTGCTGAACCGCCCTCCAACGGAGAAATGATGGGAGCACCTCTAACCTCATCAGGAGCATCAACATAGTCTCCCTTGTTTATCTGTCGATTTCCTCTACAGAACTGTGAATTCCACGTGGCCAGGCACCCGTTATCTATCTCTCAGTTGGAAGAATTTCCCAACGCCGGCATTATTATATTTGGATCAGATAATTCTGTTGTTGGGGGCTGTCCTACGCATCATGAATGTTCAGCAGCACCCTTGACTTCTACTCACTAGATGCCAGAGGCACCTCCTCACTCCAGGGTGTGATGGACGACTAAAAATGTCTCCAGGCATTGCCCCAGGAAGGCAAAATTGCCCCCACTTAAAAAAGACTAAGCTCAGAGGCACCTGGGTGGCTCAGTCGGTTAAGCGTCCGACTTCGGCTCAGGTCATGGTCTCGAGGTCCGTGAGTTCGAGCCCCGCGTCGGGCTCTGTGCTGACGGCTCGGAGTCTGGAGCATGCTTCGGATTCTGTGTCTCCCTCTCTCTCTGACCCTCCCCCGTTCATGCTCTGTCTCTCTCTGTCTCAAAAATAAATAAACGTTAAAAAAAATCACTAAGTTGGTGTATGGCCTGGAGCATAGGCAGCAATGAAATGTTTTTTGGATGGATGGATGGATGGATGGATGGATAGTGAGTTAATAGATGAATGAATGGATGAATAGGTGGGTGGGTGGGTGGATGGATGGATGGATGGATGAGTTAATAGATGAATGAATGGATGAATAGGTGGGTGGGTAGGTGGATGGATGGATGGATGGATGGATGGATGGATGGGTTAATAGATGAATGAATGGATGAATAGGTGGGTGGGTAGGTGGGTGGGTGGGTGGATGGATGGATGGATGGATGGGTGGATGGATGGATGGATGGGTGGGTGGATGGATGGACGGATAGGTGTGTGTGGGGGTGGGTGGATGGGTGAGTGGGTAGATGGATGGATGAACATCCAAAAATAAACATAGGATGGCAAGACTAAGGAGCAGGTGGAAGAAGAAGGTAGACAAACTCAAGCTACAACCAAATGAAACATAATGAGGAGTGAAGCCAATACATTGACTTGGAAATGGCAATTTTGAATGAGAGCAAATTGAGCAACTTCTCAGGGATGCTGTGAGTTACTTAAAGTGAAGAACCCTTGTTACAGCTTATAGCAGGATCAGAATTACAGGGCTGGGGTAAGTCCTTGAACATACAAAAAATGCAGCTTCCTAAACTGAATTTGTTTTCTACTATTCAGTTTATTTCACTTTTGATTTTTGCTCTGGAAGCTGGGCCCTGATTTGTGGCCTGATGATCCGCCCTGTGCAGACTTCATTTCAGTACCAGAATGTCCTATTCTATAGGAATTAATTTAAAGCAAATGAAGGCAGAGTTTTGAGAAACTACATGATTTTCCTCTTGGGGAGGGGTCTATTTCCATCTCGAAAGCATCTTATGGGATCAGCAGTGTCATTCAAACTACCCCTATTTTAGGTAAAGAAGTTGAAAAGGGGAGGGGGAGGGGCTCTGGATTCGGGCACATTAGCCATTTAATGAGGACCAACTAAGACACATTACCCACCCATCAAATGTCATGAGCTACATCATGATTTGTCTTTTCTTTTAATGCTGGAGTTCAAACGGTTCATTTAGACCCTGTAATTATTCTCTTGGGGAAAAAAAGCCCCAATCAAAATTCTGGAAAATAAATCCAATCAAGTAAATGTTGTTCTTTTCAAGGATGCCTCCACAGGATAACACTCATCGAGACTGAGTTCACAGTTTTGTGTCAGCTGATTCCTGCCTGTTTGGGGAAGCATTCTTCATTCCAGAGGTCAGAGGCAGAGATCAACTCTGCCCTCCAGGGTTCACCCAACACGCCCCCCCCCCCCCCCCCCCCCCCAACACACACCCTATCTGTCCGATAGAAAGGTAAGGAGGAGAGAGGCTGATTTCTCACTTATTATGCACTATTCCTCTGGTCCCTCTTGATTACCAGGGAAGACAGGTGTGCAAGTTAAACAAAACCTTCCCAATCATTACCAGCAAACTGACAAGATGCTCCAGTATACAGAGAGCCCTCCCCCCCCCCCCCCCCCCCACCGTCCCCGGCAAAATAAAAGGCCAGGTCTTCTTGCCACCAAAGCAAGTCTTAACTATTTCTTCGAAACCATGCAGCCCGTGCAAGCAACGTTCGCCAAGAACTTCTTTCCCCAAGTTCACAAAGCCAGACGTGGCAAGTTGAAAACGACACGAGAACACCAGGAGGTGCTTCAGCTGGTCACCCAAAGAACAGACGGTTTTATCTCAGCGAGGCTCTTGGATTTAAAAGGTGTTGAGGGACTTTCTCTGAATTCCAAATGCACGCAGTTTTAGGAAAACCACCGGACCTGCAGCCCAATGGGTTTGCTTTCCACACAGTCTCCTGCCCTGTGTGCGTGGGTAGCAGGAGGAGACTGAAGGTTTTGACCTGTCCTCTCCTTGGTTCCCTGAACCCACTTGTTCCCAATCTGGTGAGCCACTGGCCCCAAGAGGGGAGATGGGGCCCTTGGTGTGGTTTACTCAGTCCCCAAACCCACACATGCACCAAACACTCCTTTTGGGTGGGCCGGCCACATAATTTTCCACTGCAGGAAGAAGCCACCGGTTAATGAAGTACAAATTTATTTAAAACACTACTGAATGCATAGCCTCCGTGTCAGTTGTGATTTTTATCAGTCAAAAGATGTTAAAAGCGAAGCTACATCAAATGGGAGGAGAAGCATTTTAATCATGAAAATGGTTTTTACCTACAACTAAGGGAAAGCACTTCTGTTGACTTTTGGTCCCATTGTAATTCTTTAAGGCACATTTGATTTAATGTTTCGTTGTAATTTTTTTAATGTTTTTATTTTATTGTTGAGAAAGAGACAGAGAGAGAGAGAAAGCGGGGGAGGGGCAGAGAGAGAGGGAGACACAGAATCCGAAACAGGCTCCAGGCTCTGAGCTGTCAGCACACAACCCGACGTGGGGCTCGAACCCATGAACCGTGACGTCACGACCTGAGACGAAGTCAGAGGCTTAACTGACTGAGCCACCCAGGCGTCCCTACCCTCTTCTCTTTAATGTCATTGCACCAACTCACACTACCTCAAAATGTGCAAATGAAAAGCAATCAGACACGAAACATTTTTGGATTTCACGGGATCATGACGATCACTGGAATAAAATCATGTCGGAGTGGGATTTCTGGCTTTTCCATCTCCGCTCCTCTTAGTTCATGCTGTATCTTTTTTCCTAATCCTGAGCTAAAAGCCACCCACTGAGAGACCTTCCTAATTAACAGGCTGCACTGGTTGTCTTTGAGATTGGCCCGTTTTAAAGCAGCTTCTTATTAGTGTTGCCGTAACGTGCCAGCAGGCAAACCCTAGGACCTTCCTTGGGCTGCACGTGTTTAGAAACATACTTCATCACAGCGATAGGAAAACTGTGAACCTGGCTTATGGCGAGGCACTGCTCAGGCTCCGGGACATAATGCAAACCATCAGCCACTTCCGGAAGATCACAGACTCCACAGAACACTCCTTGGGTTTAAATTCCAGCTCTTCCGGTCACCTGCTGTGTGACCGTGCACAAATCATGTAACCTCTCTGTGCTTCACGTCCCCAGCTCTAAAATCGGAAAAACAATATTGCCTTCCTCCACCCTTCAAATGTAAAGAATTTAGGGCTGGGTGTGGCATAAAGTAAGTGCCCCGTCAGGGGTCTGAGGATTAGGTCTTCCGGGAGGGTATGAATCAGAGACTGTGGCGCTCCTTGTCCAAGAGTCTGGGGAACGGGACAAGCCTTTACTTGGCTGAAGAACTCAGGGCCTGACCACCATCACAGAACTCACGTGGTGCCCGTTCCCTGGTAACTGCTCCCTGCTTTGTCGCGCTCAGACCCAATGGCAAACAAGTTGGGGCACGCTTCCCTGTTCCTAGTGGTTTGGGAAAGCATCCTGGAAAATTTAAATGTGTGGACAGAACGGATGTGTTCATTCAAATTCTTCTGCTGCCAATTTAAAAGAACCGAGTACAACAAGCTGCCTGCTTTTAACGGGATGAGATGAACACAGTTGTCTAACTCAGGGCAGAATGGCTTCGTGCCCAAAGACTCGAGTAACTTTTGCCATTTGCAACTCCCCCAGCGGAGAGGCCACTTCCTGATGGGACATGACCTAAGGCATGCACTTTACATTAGCAAGCTCTGTTATTTTCCCACTTTTACAACAGTGACTCCCATCCCATCAGTCCCGTCAATATCCATGGAAGGAAAAACCCTCTGAATCGAGGGATCCGTCGTCGTGTTTAATGGTGGATTGGGAATTACTCCCTTGCAGGGCTCAGTCCCTACACTTCCTTCTCTGAACTCCAGGGGCAATGTCTACCCCAGCCTCTCTGCAATTCCGGGCTCCTGTCCAACCACCTCATCACCTCATCTGAGACATGCACTGCAGGGGGCAAGCCCGTTTTTTCCTTAGATCAACTAAGATCAGGTATCTATCAAAGAATCGATGCTCACTAAGTATCGTTACTGAAGTTTCTTCATGTTTCTCATTTAATTTCCAAATGAGATTTCTTGTAAACATGTTTTCCATCATAAATTAGTAATAGCACATTCCCAGCACGAAAAGCTTGAAAAATACAAGAAAGTTGATGGAAAGAAAATGACCTCTATTCCCAAGCCCAGAGTTAGTTACAGTCAATATTTTGCTGTATCTCCTTCTGGTCTATTTTTCTCTGCGTAATTTACTCCCCCCCTCCCCGGTTTTACTGAGATATAATCGACATATAACATTGTACTAGTCTCACGTAGTCAACACAATTATGTGACACACGTGTATATATATTGCAAAACGATCGCCACAGTGTTTAATTAATATCCATCATCTACGTCTTTACAATTTTTGTTCCAGTGCTGACAACTTTTAAGATCTACTCTCTTAACAACTTTCCAATATATAATACTCTATTGTTAACTAGAGTCATCGTGCTGGGGCGCCTGGGTGGCTCGGTCAATTAAATGACAACTCTTGATTTTGGCTCAGGTCATGATCTCACAGTTCGTGGGTTCGAGCCCTGTATCGGACTCTGTGCTGATAGTGTGGAGCCTGCTTGGGATTCTCTCTCTCCCTCTCTGCCCCTGCCCCGCTTCTACTCCCTTTCTCTCAAAATAAATAAATAATCATTTTTTTTAAAAAAGCCTTGGGGCACCTGGGTGGCTCAGCTGGTTGAGCGACCGACTTCGGCTCAGGTCATGATCTCGCAGTTTGTGAGTTCGAGCCCCATGTCAGCCTCTGTGCTGACAGGTCGGAGCCCGGAGCCTACTTCAGACTTTGTGTCTCCCCCTCTCCCTACCCCTCCCCTGCTCATGCTCTGTGTCTATCTCTCAATAATAAATAAATGTTTAAAAAAATTTTTTTAAAGCCTTAACTATAGAGGTACCTGAGTGGCTTGGTTGGTTAAGCGTCTGACTTCGGCTCAGGTCATGATCTCACGGTTTCTGGGTTCGAGCCCCACATCAGGCTCTGTGCTCAGAGCCTGGAGCCTGCTTCGGATTCTGTGTCTCCCTCTCTGTCTGCCACTCCACTGCTCATGCTCTCTCTCTCTCTCTCAAAAATAAATACACGTTAAAAAAAAAAAAAAATCCTTAACTATAGTCACCGTGCTGTACGTGACATCCACAGGACCTACTTATTATCTTATAAATGGAAGTATGTACCATTTGACCCCCTTCACCTACTTCCCCTATCCCCAACCCCTGCCTCTGGCAACCACCAATCTGTTCCGTTTTTCCGTAAGTTCGGTACTTTTAGATTCCTCGTATACGCGAGATCACACAGTACTTGTCTTTCTCTATTTGTCTCGTGTCACTCAGCATAATGCCCTCAAGGTCCGTCTGTTCAGTGGCAGACAGGATTTCCTTCCTTTTTGTGGCTGAATAATATTCCACCATATACAAATAGCACATTCCCTTTATCCATTCATCCATCCGTGGACGCCTATGCCGTTCCCAGGTCTTGGCTGTTATGCAGAATGCGGCAGTGAACGTGGGGCGTGCAGACGCTTCTAGAGAAAGTGATCTTGCTTCCTCCGGCCAAATGCCCAGGAGTGGAACTGCTCCATCACATGGTAGTCCTATTTCTGATTTTTTGAGGAACCTCCGTACCGTTCTCTCCGGTGGCTGCACCCACACTGCCACGTTCTTGGTTGTGATCTTTACAAGAATGTGATCGTTCCGTCTGTGCAACTTCATGCTCTGCTCTCTTCACTTGGGCTTCCTGGCTTGTGCGTGTCCTCTGTGCTGCCGACGTTCGGATCACACTGCCACTATTCCTAGGGACACGCTCCGTCCTGATCTAGTTCAGTGGAGGGGAGGAGGCACCCATTCTCATCCGGGTTGGACAGTAGGGGCAGCAGAAGATACTAAGACGCCAGCCGGGAAGGAAGGACCCATGAGGAGACGGGAAGCCAACGGAGACCCAGGGTCGGACTTGTGACCACGGTGAACTTCCCTCATCCCTCAAAGGGCTCCCTGCAGAGCCGACGTCCAGAGGGTCGGGGTGGGGGACAGTCACACCCTCGTGGACCCAGCCTGCACGCTTGCTCTTGTCCATCGGAATTGACTGCAGCATTTACGAATCAGGAGGGATCAAATAAAGGCTTGGGTTCACGACTTCGGCCGGAAACACATGCGATTTGACAGGCCCAGGTCAGTTCCCACGTGACGGCAATTCTGTAGCCGTCAGGTGGCACTTGGCTCTTCCGAACAGGTGTGTGCCCTCGAACTATTTCCTCGTGGCTTCCACTCGGCTGCCCCATCACTTACTTGCCGGCCCAGAGTCGGCGAGCACTGGCGTTTGTCGCCCTGTGTCCTAAAGTAACTCTGATTCTCTGACCTTCCTCGTTTTTAAGATAATTCAGTAAACACCACTGCTGGTCCCGAAGTTAAACCTGGAGGTGGACCGGTCCTTCTCTAGCTCCACCTCTTAAGCCACCTTTGGAACAAGCAAAGCCCTTCTCAAGACTTGAACACCTCCAGGATCTCTATCCTGGGCTGGAGAGCGGGTGAAACACGGCGGCAGCAAAGGTGGTCTTGCGTGGTGGAAGGCGTGTGGGTTCGGATTTCTTTTCATTACTTTTACATAATTTTGCAACTGGCTGCGGGCTGTTTTGACCATTATTTTTTCACGCAGCGGGAGAAACTGTGCCCCGGAGGATGATTATTAAAATATGTTGCTCTTCTATATTTAAATAGTGAAATGGCTTTTCTGAGCCTTAAAATGAGCCAAGGGAAATACCTATGGCTTGAGATGTAACTGAAATGTGGGCTTGACGCACCACCACTTGGTGCCACTAACTGCCCCGGGGGCTCAGCCCTCCTCCGCCAGGTAGCGGATATGGGGACGGAGTGGGGTGATGCGGGTGCGGGGAGAGGGTGTGGGGGAGGCAGGGGCCGGTGGGGCAGGTGCCGCACAGGCTACAAGGAGCAGAAGTTCAGCGAACAGCCCCACACGCCTCGCGGGGTCCTGCCCTCAGGGGTATCTGGCTGCACCTGGCAGGTTCCGGAGCACCTGTCACAGAGCCGGGAATGGAGACAGAGTGAAGCAACAGGGTCTCTGAGAAAGGAAAGCACCAGTTGGAGGTCATGTGTTGTAAGTAACGGAAACACACTCACACTCGCTTAGTGGTTCTCAAAACCAGGGGCAACTGTGTCCCCCGTGGACATTCAACACCGTCTGGGACATTTTGGTTGTCACGATGGGGACCGGGATTGCTGGAAACACCCTCCATGGAGTGCACGGGTCGGCCTCCTCAACAAAGAATTGTCTGGCTCTAAATGGCAAAAGCACCGGGGTTTGAGAAACCCCGCCTTGGCCCAACCAAGGGAACGTGCTAGAAAGTGAGGCACAGGTCGTTGGATCGCTATTGACTGCCTCCCCCCACCTTATCCAGGCCTCCTTTCCACTAGAGTAATAACACTCTCTACAATAAAATTGGCTTCTGGGGGACGCACAATTCTATAAATGTAACTAACCGGCACCACCATCAGGATACAGAACAGTTAGACCACCCAAAAAACTGCCCCGGACTGTCCGTCCTCCCCATCCCCAACGTGTGGAAGCCACGAATCTGTCCTCTGTCCCCATTTTTGTCTTCTCAAGAATATCACATAAATGGAATTATACAGCAGGCAGTGTTTGGGGACTTTTTTTTTTCACTTAGCATAATGCCTTTGAGATTCACCCAGATTATCTCCTGGATCAGTAACTCATTCCTTTTTACTACTGAGCGGTTTTCCGTCGTATGGGCGAACCGCAGCCTGTGTCTCCATTCATCTGTGGAAGGGCGTTTGGGTCGCTTGCAGTTTGGGGCTGTTACCAGCAGAGCTGCTGTAAACGCTTGTGTGCAGGGTTCTATGTGGAGTTAAGTCCTTATTTCTCCACGGGAAGCATCCAGGTGTGCGACTGTTGAGTCATACAGTAGCTACAGGCTTTGCTTTATAAGAAGCCACCGAAACGCCTTCTGGACTGCCTACACGATCTCATCTCCTCCTAAGAGGTCTGGTTCCTGCATTTGGTCTTGTCCACCTTTTTGAGTTTTGCTATTCCAACAGGCGTGTCGTGGTGACTTGTCACGGTTTTATTATTTTTTAAGTGTATTTTGAGAGAGAGAGAGAGAGAGAGAGAGTGCAAGCAAGTGGGGAAGGGACAGAGAGAGAGGGAGACAGAGAACCCCAAGCAGGCTCCTCACCATCCGCACGGAGCCCAATGCAGGCTCAATCTCACGAACTGTGACATCACGACCTGAGCTGAAATCAAGAGTTGGACGCTCAACCAACGGAACCACCCAGGCGCCCCTTGTCGTGGTTTTAATTTGCCTTCCCTGAACAGCCAACGATGTGGGCCATCGTTTCATGGGCTTCCTTGCCAGCCCTCTATTCTCTTTGGCCAAGTGTCTGTGCAAGTCTTTTGCCCATTTTTAAAAATGGGTTGTTTTCTTACTCTTGAGGTTTGAGGATTCAGATATGCTCTGGATACAAGCCTCTCGTGCGACGTGCAACTGTTTTCTCCCAGTTTGTAGCTTGTGGCTTCATTCTCCTCATTAGCGTCTCTCACGGAGGAAATGGTCTTAATTTTTCTCAAGTCCAATTTATCAGTTTTGTCTTTTAGGGACTGTGCTTTTGTTGTCATGTGCAAGTGTAAAACAACTTTCCAGGGGCTCTTGGCCACCCTCAGCTTTTCTTGTAGCCAAGGGTGGCCATGTGACCAAGTTCCGGTCAACAGGGTGCGAAGGAGGTGGCTTCCTCCAGAGAGCCTCCTTAGACGTCAGCTGGTAAACCTCCTCTGCTCCTTACTCCAGACTCTTCGGTCTTGCTTCTGGGAGTGGGGCTGTGACGGCCGGTATGCCCTCTTGGCCCTCAAGGTTCTGGGGCCACACTGCAGGGATATGGCACCATGGGAAGCTGAAAGACACCATTCAGCTCCACTTTGTGGAGGAGCCCTCATGCCAGTCCCGGATTGCCCACATCTCGCTTTTATGGGAAAGAAGAATAATGGTTTTTTTGTTTGTGTTTTTGTTTTACTTAGGCTACTGTTATCTCAGATTTTCTGTCATCGCTGGCCAAGTCTAGACCGACCTGATGCAGCAACATGCAGGGCTATCTCCCACAACTCAACCTAGGAGTCCAGTGGGCCGCATGGCACTCCAGGGGCCATCTGCTTTTCGCCTGCCCAGTATACGTCCTTATACTGGTATTTTAGTATTAATTATCTGAACATTCCTCTGCTTCTGGTTTCAGCACTTTAAGTCATGTGGTTTAAGAGGGGCTGACTCTACTTAGTTCCGAGATCCAAGCCTGGCCAATCAGATTCATAGTGGAATTGATTCAGCGATGGACAAAGGACTCGGCACTTTTGCCACAACCACTAGGAGTAAGGCCCCGTGATTCATCTGGGGACTGTGAGTTCACAGTCACCCACAACCAGGGTGCCACTAAAGAGCCTTCCTGAGAATACAGCCGGATCAAAGAGCCAAGAGATGGATGAAAATGTGCTGGCAAAAGGAGAGATTCAGAGCAGGGCCCCGGGAGCTCAGTAAGCCTTTCCAAGGAAAGAGGCATTTAACAGGAGACCCGAAGCAACAAGAGGAGTTAATACGATAAAGGGGATGGCGGTGAGGATATGGGGAGTGAGAGTAGAGTTATCCAGGAAGATGGGGCACCTGGGTGGCTCAGTTGGTTAAGCATCCGGCTCTTGATTTCCACTCATGGTGGTGAGATCGAGCCCCGGCTCAGGCTCCATGATGTGTGTGGAGTCTACTTAAGAATCTCTCTCTCCCTCTCTCCCTACCCCTTTCCCATGTGTACACGCTTTCCCTCTCTCTCTCTCCCTCTCTCTCTCTCCCTCTCTCTCTCTCTTTCTCAAAAAAAAAAAAAAAAAAAGTTATTCAGGCAGAGCAAATGGCATGTGCAAAGGCCCAGGGGCAGCATGACTACAGGTCAGAGCATAGGCTGCAGACTCTCTATTTGGGCCGGGCTTTGCAGTGGAAGGGTAGGATCCTTACTAAGTTGCAGCTCCCGGGGTTACTGCCAAGGAAGCTGCAAAGCACCAGGTGAACACTTCGGGAAAGTAGTAGGACAAGAAGGTACTAATTACTCAGGCACATGATAGGTAGACCTAGCACAGAAACCAAAGATCTCAGCAATGGCTGCCCCCTGGGAATGGCTGCAATTCGAGGCTGCCCTGGCACCACAGACCTCTCCGGACCCCTTGCCCCAGCACCTGTGCCGGCAGGGAAGGGCGTGGGTATTTAAGAGGCCTTTAACGGAATGACAAACGTCCCAACCCGCTGCCTCCCCGACGGACACGGAACAGAGGCTGAGTCCACTTGCCACAGTATCAGAGCACATCCCAGCGGGTCCCAGATGGTTGAAACCTGGCAAATACCAATCAGGCAGTTCATTAGACCATAAGTGTATTAAGCAGCATCTAACATAGTGGATAATTTTGAGCTTTATTATCTAAAATATAAAGGGGTGCTTTTTTTTTTAACTTAGCTAAGCAGCAGATTGTGTTTTTTAAAAAAAATTTTTTTTTTAACTTTTATTTTATTTTTGAGACAGAGAGAGACAGAGCATGAACAGGGGAGGGCCGGAGAGAGAGGGAGACACAGAATCTGAAACAGGCTCCAGGCTCTGAGCTGTCAGCACAGAGCCCGATGCAGGGCTCGAACTCACGGATCGCGAGATCGTGACCTGAGCCGAAGCCGGCCGCCCAACCGACTGAGCCACCCAGGAGCCCCCAGCAGATTGTGTTTTTAAAGATATTGCTGTTTCAGGCCCGAACAAACTGCGAGCATTTCTCCAACAACCTTTTGTTCTGGGCTGTGCCTGTGGCTCTTCCCTCCACCTCCACCTGGGGTGCTTAGTAGCGGCACAAGTTAGGGAAAGAAGTCTCCCATCCTTCCCTCTGCCCCCAAGGGGATGAGGAAGTTGGGGGGCGGGGAATTCCGAGTTCCAGAAGCCAGTAAGATTCAAAGTTGATCTACGGAAAGGGGCAGCCCTACGGGCAGCCACAGGCAGCCACTGGGAAAGTGAGCCTCGCCTCCCTGCCCTGGATGGCTAAAAACATCACAGGACGTGGGTCAGAGTACCTAGCAGCCATAGGCGCTGGCCGGCTCCGGGCCTCTGACAGGCCTGCCCTCCGCATTGCATAAAACAAGCTAGGGTTGTGAAAAGCCTCTGAAGTTTACAAACAACTGGTGAGAGCAGAGATTAGGGAGAAAGCTTCTGTGCCCCTTGCCTGAGCCGTTTAAGCCCAGCTCACCCCTAAATGGCCTCTCCTCCACAGGGCATTTATACCATCCCAAACAGGCCCACAGCCATGGTCCCCGATGTCCCCTACAGGGACAATTTCCAGACATTGAGCTCCATGGGGGACATTTGACCACTAAAAGTGTTGATGCTCAACATTCATTTTTAATGTTTCAGAAAACCGTTAAGCTGGTCTGTGTTATGCATCACATTTTTACAGCTGGTCATTTCATTTCCAGCTTGGAAAGTGGCTGGAGAAATCTCAGTGGGGTTATTTACCAGTTTCTTTGCCCGACTCAAGGTTTCAAGGAGAGGCCCAAACAGGACTCTCCTTGGCTTACTCTATGCTGTCTGCGGGGCCCCCGGGGGGATCACAGACCTGCCTGAGCGCATCAGCCTTCGGGGTCCCTGGGATGGCGTCTGTCCCGCCTTCCAGGCAGAGGGACCACACAGAGGATGGCCTGAAGAAAAGAGCCAGGAGATGTGCTTCCGGCACAGAAGCACCTTCATGATGGGGAGAGCACTAGGTGATGCTGGACAGAGAGACCGGAAAGGCTCTCAGGAGGACAACAGGATCCACTGAAGGGCCTTGGCTGAGAAGTAACAAGTTTAGCTTTGGCATTTAGAAGACTGGCTGCTGGTTCGCAATGAACTGCGTGCAATGGTGTAAGTGGGGGCTTGCAGAGTCTGCAAGGCGGGAGGCAGGGAGACTGGCGGGGTGGTTGCTGCCGTCCATGCGGATGACAGACGATGGCGGCCTGGATGGGGGAGTGGCCTGTGGATGGAGAAGTAGAACGACCCAAGACCCATTCAAGAGGAACACTCAACCCCATCTTTGGGGAGAGGACCCGTCTCCCTGCTGACTCTCCAGAAACAGACACGATGGTTTTCTACCGTGGCCAGGGCCTTACGGGTCTCGAGAGGAGAGCCATTCTTAACACAACCTCAGTGATTTGCGCACGCACGCGTACCCAGGCACACAGACACGGTGGGTTAAATAGCGTCCCTCCAAAATTCCTGCCCGTTGGGAACCTCAGAATGTGACCTCATTCGGAACTGGTTCTTTGCAGGCGTGACCAGTTGGGATGAGTTATTGGACTAGTAAGGGCCCTACATCCAATGACTGGCGCCCTATTTATAAGAAGAGGAACGGACCTATGGAGAGAGACAAGGACACCCAGCAAGAGCGCCACGGGGACACGAAGGCAGAGACAGAAATGGCGAGCCTCGGAGCCAAGGACGCTGGGACTGCTCGTAGCCACCAGCAGCTGGGAGACGGGCCCGGAACAGGCTCTCCCTCAGAGCCTCCAGAACGGACAAAGAATACGTTTCTGTTCTCTTAAGACACCCAGACTTAGGACTTTGTTACAACAGCACTTAGAAACTAATACAACGCACAGAGATACAAACACACACACACACACACACACACACACACACACACACACACACGTGTTCAGATACACAGATTCACACTCACATTTATACATGACTGGTTCTTTTTTTTTTTTTTTACCAATGTTTATTTTTGAGAGAGTGAGAGAGAGACAGAGCATGGGCGGAGGAGGGGCAGAGAGAGAGAGAGGAAGACAGATTACAGAGCAGGCTGCAGGCTCTGAGCTGTCAGCACAGAGCCCATCGCCGGGCTCAAACTCAACACGCCATGAGATCATGACCTGAGCCGACAAAGGACGCTCAGCCAACCAAGTCACCCAGGTGCCCTATACGTGAGTGGTTCTTAACCCGGGCTCCCCACACAATCACCTGGGGAGTTAAAAAAAAAAAATGATACCATGCCCAGGCCCCATCCAGGACTAACTGAGCAGAAGCTTTGGAAGGTGGAGTTCGGGTACCGTCACTTATAAAAGCTCTTGGATGACTGGACAGAGAGCCAGTGAGAGGTATCTGAGGAGGGTGACCGAAAGCGCGGGTCCTGCTCAAGCTACCTGTGTGTCCACCGCGTCCCACCCTGTGGCCTTGGTGAGCCCTGTGACATTTCTGAGCCTCAGCTTTCCTCCCACCTGCCCCCTGGGGCTGTTGGGACGCTGAAACAGTTAACGCCAGCAAAGAACTTAGCTTGGTACCTGGCACGTGGTAGGTGCTCAGTAAAACGTGAAAGCTCATATCATGATATTCCTTTGACGAGAATTATGCCGACGGTGACTCTGCCTGGCCCTATTTCTATCACCTCTTGCCCTTTCTGATGAGCTCTACCCAGGTTATCCTAGTTCTATTTTCACTGCACGCCTCCCATTACACATCCAAGGTACAGGGGGAGTCCCATCGCAGAGAGAACACACAGCCGGCTAACAAAGGAATCAGAAAGCTGGGACTGGACGGGCTCTCCAGGCAGCCTATGTGAAGCGTCACCAGGGGCCAGGCTCTTCAGAGGGACCCCTTTGAAATCAGAGCTCTCAGGGTTTCATCTCCCTGTGAAACGTCTGAACCTCAGGTCGGATTTCCCCTCAATCACACGAGCATGCATTTGGCGGGGTGGGGGGCAGGGAGCAATATATAACTTCGGCTAGTTCCCCTCTATATTCCCTCTGGTCTTCTCTCTCCCCTCCTAAGGACGGTGGCATCTCACCAATGAGCTTCATCTGAAATTTAGCTGAGTAGTAAAGCGTGTGCACGGGCTTGCCGGGGAAGGGATCGCTTCTTGCGACTTGGAGTGATCGTGTCTTACTTTGTGGGGGAGACTCCGACCGTCCAGCTCTCCCACCTGTGATCAACAACCGTGCCTCAGTTTCCCCATCTGTAAGGCGGGAGAAGTGATGGCGCCTGGCTCCTGAAGCTGCCAGCTGCTGTCACTGTCATGATGGTAAGGGTTTTTAGGGACAGAGGAGAGCCAG